>NW_008752230.1:183229-187179 GCF_000715545.1 Opisthorchis viverrini | reverse complement strand
TGCAGACTACATAAGCGCAAGCACAATTAGGGGGGCCTACCTATCCAACCACGCACGAAGGATTTCCCCTGGAATGGTGACGAAATGTCTGCAAGTGAGGTGCTAATAAACAGAGTGGGGTGCTAAGGTGGCGAACAGACCAACAGCCACCCGTTTACTTTATTGTCCGCCGTGAATTTTTACGCTCCCCATTGGCAAACTCGTTATTTTCCTTCTAAACATACACCAAATCCTACGAATTAGCAACAGTTGATCGACCAAAAAGCCCCCTTCACAGGCTCTTCTCCAAAATTCAAACCATCAAGTTTGTATAGTTTCGTCGTACAGTCAAATGTGGGATGCATCTTGTTAAATTTACCTACCGTGAATATCTCTGTTGCGGTATGTTGGCTCATCATTTCCTGACCTATATGATGTTTGCTCAGGTGTTCGACGCAATCAAATGTTAGCATTGGTTTTGTTTTATTGCGGAGTTTCATGCCGATCAGCGCAAGCAAACTGAAAGCTATTTTTGCCGAAACTATGGTGCTTTTGGGGTAGTCAGTATTACAAGCACATACTCAGACCTGACTGTGCTTTTTAGTAAAATGTTGTGTATAGTGGTTGGTTTAAATGGGCGGAATTTGAAGGTCACCAGGTAACGCGAGTAATAGTAGGGATTCACTGATAACGCATAAAATCAAAAGTTTAACAAACCCTGCTATCCCTTCAGTTTGAGGAAATGTTTACATCGTTTTCCGTGCAAACCACCCCCACGCAGTTACTTGATTGGCACTTGGATCTGCCCACTGGGTTGTTTAAATAACCCCAGCGGACTGCTCCCGTAAGCGAATTGACTGACAAGGTCTTTTTCAGGATTGGCCCCACATTGAGCACGACGCACAAAAACCACTTGATGCCTTGCGCAATACTGACGAGTACAAGAACGATCCCCATTCTAAAGCCTGCACAACTGGTCAGAAGATACCGCAAAGTTTCCAGACAGTTTGCACGCAAATGCAGAGAAATCTAGCAGGCGGTATCTCATAGTGAAAAGCCTTGCCTTTTGTAAGTTCGAATCCTTCATAAATAACGATTAAATTGCCAGAAGATAGGGTAACATTGTCCCGCCGTCTTTAGGATCGTTCACGCTATCATTCACTTCGGTTACTTGTTGATATTTCAGGACCCGTACTTATGCGCGCCGCTGATTTTGAGGCTTTGAATCTGCATGGTTGCCTAATCCAATGACCAACGGAAGCCCTTAAAAGTTATAACCATATGCCTTCCCGCTTGACATGCCCGCGCCCAGAAATTATAAAGACGCCTTTGGTGATTATCCGTTTCCATTTATTTAGTGTTCCGGTACAAACGTGGAGCATAATCACTAAAATTCTTGTCCTGCTTAGACCACCCCCACCATACAAGGAATTGGAGAAGGAAGGTGTAATCAAGTTAATGTCGGATTTTACTTTGGCACAGGCCCTAGTGTTATGAGAGCAAAAATAACGGTTGCCTAGTTAGTCCAACTGTCGACTATGAAACATCCGTGCCCTCCGTATTGTGGTAATGTCAAGGGGCAGCTATTAAGTGCGATATTAAAAGAGAATAAAAATGAAACTGAAGGATGTGTGCAACGCTGTCGGAAAGCTTTTCCACCTTATGGCTGTAGCTTGATCTCCGGAATTTCAAGGCTTAAGTGTCTGCTGTCCTGTGTCCATCGATGTCGCCGTAAAACAATTAAGCGAGTATGCGGATGTTTGGTATCGAATCTGGTTTGTTAGAGTAGAATACTGAGACAAGAAGGATGCGTGAGGCTTAACTAAACAGACTCTTCTTCCATAAAAGTATTTTGCAGGAGACCCTTTGTGGGCCAATGACCGGGTTCAAAGTGCCTGCCCTGCAACTATTAGGGACCAACTGTCCAAGCCACGTTGGCACAAATACTGACTATATCGGGGTTGAGATCTTGCGTCTCCAAAAGTATCAATGTGCTGACCAATATTTTACGTACAACACCTGATTCGATTCCTCATCTCCTGTCTTTGCCGTTTTCCTCGTCTACACGGAATGACACACAGGATCGAGGCTTTTTCTGAGGAGTCCTGGTAGGTTTTGTTCTTGTCGTATACTGGCTGCAGTTTACCCGAAAAGCACAAACAGAGGGTGAAATAGTGCTTCTTAAGTCATCATTGTGGTTAGTAAGCTTGCCAGCGCAAGAGCTCGCACAAAATGAGAAGAAATTTGCCTAATGAGTGTGTGCGCCTTGAGCTTCAAAAACTTCTCACCATGTCCCTGCCGCGTGATTGCTGGATCAACAATGAAAAACTTGTTGGCCCAACTTTGTTCAAACAGGACGTAAATAAGAATTAGGTCTCATCGGAGGCAACGAAATTCCAGGGAAGTGAGGTCAGGCACCGTGAGACTCGTCTCGTTGTCCACGAATTTGAGGCCGGCAGCCATTTCGTAGCGGCTCCTTTGGCACGCTCAATGAGGGTCACCTCCTTCGTGAGTCCTGATCAGACAAATTGGTTGGCATACTCAAGGCGCGGTCTGACGCAGACCCCATAGAGCATCTGGACGTCCAGTAGTGCGGAACAAGGTACGCCAAATCATCCGTAAAACGGTGAATGCATTTTGGGTCAATTTCTCCTGGTGCAGTGTGAAAGACAGGTTTAAAGGGAGTCAGAAACCCGAATCCTCCTTCGCGTCTATCCTCGTGATATATTTTGGTCCTTTCTCTCCATGCATGACAAAGGCATTTGCTGAGTCTCGGCCAAATAACATATGGACACACTTTTCATCATTGAAAGGAAGGTGCCAGTCCAACGATCACTGCTTTGCGGCGTCCGCATCCATTTGGAGGACATGGACACTGGATCCCAAAAATTTCAAGTCATCCGGTGAAAGCAGACATGGACTTGTGAGAATATCTGGAAGGCTGTTGGCGTATATCAGAAACAGCAGTGGTCCCAAAACGGAGCCTTGAGGAACGCCATTGGAGACCGGCGCTGGAGAAAAGTAGAGCGAGCCCATTTTTACTAAAAATGATCTGTCTGACAATAACTCTTTGCTCCAATGTGGGATTTTCTCTTGAATCCCGTAAGGCTTGATTTTGTGAGGCAGAAGAATGTGCGGGACCCGACCACATGCGTTTGAGAAGCATAAAATGTGGCATTCGATATGACTACCCAATACTTGGGTTAGGTTAGGCTATCCATTAACACGAACATGTTCGTCAAACAAGGAAGGTTTTGGAGAAATCCGTGTTTCGCTCGAGATAGCAAAGGAAGCAATGGCATAAAATGTGGCATTCGATATGACTACCCAATACTTGGCTTGGGTTAGGCTATCCATTAACACGAACATGTTCGTCAAACAAGGAAGGTTTTGGAGAAATCCGTGTTTCGCTCGAGATAGCAAATCTTCGGAAGCAATGCGATCTAGGATATATCGCTTCGAAATGTTTTCCATCACCTTGCACTGCACGCTGGTGTGGCTTATAGACCTATAGCTGCTAGGCGATATTCTGTCACCAGTTTTGCTGATTGGCGTGACAATCGCTCACTTTAAAGAAAATGGGTGATGGCCTCCGCTAAGCGATTGACAAAACATCAGGTAGAAATAATTTGCCAGTATTAACGACGTTTCCAGCAGAATCCTCGGATGGACCTCGTTGGGCCCTAACGCGCAGAATGTTTCTATTTTATGTAAGAATTGGCGAACGTCCTCCATCGTGAAGACTAATTCGGTTGGGAACGGTCTGTAGTCACGCCTTGGCAAGACTGGATGTGACGAGGACGCTGGTGTTTAATATAGACCGAGTACCTAGCATTATTCATTCCGTGCCCGTTGGTTGCCCAGCATTCCGTTGCCGCAATCAAGACTACCACGGAATCTCTAGTGGACAGGCACTTAAGGGAGAGCAGGCTAAATGCTTGTGGTCGTCCTTGAGAATAATCACGCGAACA
>NW_008752230.1:167011-182333 GCF_000715545.1 Opisthorchis viverrini | reverse complement strand
ATTGCAGTTTAAGGAAGAGTTGTTCGGCATTAAAGGATGATTTGGCACCGGACCAAGGTGCATGACCGACGGCATTACCCCGTTTTGGACGACCTGGCTGGCTGTTATTCACTCCGCCTGGCCTATGAGCTACAACCACAGGATCCCCAAACGGACCGAAAAAACCCAGCGATCCTACATCGGCTTTGTTCCACCTTTTTCCTCGACTGGCCTGAAATGAATCCTGCCGCTTCAAGAACCGCACATCCCAGCCCAATCGCCTCAAATATGACGTCTGTTACGGGGCTGTCTGAAAACCGAGGCACGTCAGGTCAACTTGGCATTACCGTACTCAATTTAGTAACACACCAACAACTATTCCCTTCCTTCTCTCGACCGTGCCTCTCACCCACTCGTTCCATCAACTGCAAATACGACAAACTTCCTACCTGACCCCAGTTGCCTGTGACATATTCCAACCTGCTGAAATTTCCTTTTCAATTTAACCGTTAGTCTGTTTGTGCTTCCCACAAAATTCAATAACTTTTTATACAGTTCGTGTTCCGGTTCGCGTTCTGCTATCATCTCACTCTACCAGAGACCTATTATGCCCGACTCCAAAACAGCGACATCGGTGAGGCACTACAGGTTCATTGTATATAATATTTTTATGATCCCTGTTGACGCTTATCCGCTTTGCTAATTCCCCCACATCGTCATCCCTACTTACATTTTTGTGACCTGGCCATGAGTCAAACAGTCCAAGGCCACGAGGCCTTAGCGGCGGTTTAAGTTTTATTTCAACATGATCGGCTGGATGATACCAACTCTGCTGCTTCACCCGATCTGATGTCCTGGTTCTTCATTTTTCACCGTTACTTTTTTCTTGTCATGTGTCGAGTAGGAAGCCTCTTATTTTGCCCTCCACTTTCAAATCCCAACGACCCTGTATTGCTCAGTATTCTCTCCAATAATGCGTAGTAACTGTGCTTCTCTGCCCGTGCCGGCTTAGTGGTGATCATGCCTACGTCGGATAATGCCCACCCTTTAGGTTGCTGTCCCCTTTCCTAACCTCATGTGCCCACAATCCCCGCAAGTCATGCTTTTATTCTGACTGTATGGTTATCACCATATCTGACGGTATGCCAGACACAAGTTGAAAATAAACATTAATTTAATAATATCCAAACAGGGGCGAGAAAATTTGATAGGTGGTTCATTGCAATTATGTTAATCAAACGAGATCCTTCGGCCAAGCAAACGAAGTTGTAAAGTGACGGCCGGAACTCCTTGATTCGACCAGTTTTGAAGAATTTAGCGACTCATGTGTTGAACCTAAGTAGGCTGGTCTAAGCGAATGAGGCAGAAAATGCGAAAGCGCTGTCTGAGTCATAATGCTGCTGTGAACAGTAACTTCGACCTTTGGCTACACCAGATTCGGACGCATTTTTGGCTGTTCTCCACTCCACCTGATCTGTGCTTTACACCAAAGTCACCTCTATCCTGACAAGAAAAAACCTTCGAGCTTACAAGGGCTTTGATTTACAACAGAGGATCCCCTGAATCAATTCCCATCCAAGAAAAGTACCTCTAACCACAGAATTGCATATCCCAGCCTAAGAAACGGCGTCCGATGTATGTCAGTGCAATGATGGCATGTCACTGCCGTTACAAGTTTGATAACCTACCTCCGCTATTTGCTACATGCTTCCGACGGTACTCCCATCCAATTTTGCCCTTGGTTACAACTGCGAACAAACTCTTTACTTCGTCCCGGCCACCTCCGTGGCCCGTTCATTCTAAACAACTGAACCTCCCGTTTTGGGTATAAACACCTCACTGACTTTCACGTTATTCTCCTCATATATTCAGTCAGCTTCTGCAAGTCCGCGTTCCGTCCTGTGCGTTAGCACCAAAATCCCTTGCCCACGTAACTTTTGCCCCAGACCCCACTCGAGCAATGACACTAGTGGGTCTCTACTGTTTCAATGTACACAATGACTAGGAGATCCCCGCCATCATTTATCCGTATTACTGATTCCTCTACTTTATCACCCCCACTTTCGCCTGTAAATACCTGGTTTAAGACTTTGGTTCAAATTAGTCAGCCAGAACGAGGCATTCCAGCTACCGCACTAGGTTCGTTGTTCTGCTTCACCATTCTTTATAATTAGAATTTTTATCATCATGCGCTGGGCAGGTTGCCTCTTTTTCGCCCCATCTCGTCTTGTTTTTGACCGTCACCTTCAAACCTTAACGATCTGATCTTGTCTCAGCTGGCAAGCAGTATTTCCTCAACGGAACTGAATTTTCGAAAGCCACGACGTGTCTCTGTTAGAGTAAAAGAGACAGGCAATTGAGCTCTGGGTACGAGCCCAATATTTTGGGTCCTATCTGTGCATCCCGGGTAATTAGCGGTGCTAGGAATGTATTCCATCAGACTTTTTCCGCCCGAGGTATGATGGCTTCAGTGAACAATTAAATTCGGTAAGCTGCAAAAATATGAAAGTAGATTAGGTGGCTTTTGGTCCGAGCACATACGCAACAAAATGCAACATTTTAACGTAAAAAGTTTTACCCCACTAGCAAGGCTTTGTAGCTGAGAAGATTGATGCCAGACACAAGTTGAAAATAAACATTAATTTAATAATATCCAAACAGGGGCGAGAAAATTTGATAGGTGGTTCATTGCAATTATGTTAATCAAACGAGATCCTTCGGCCAAGCAAACGAAGTTGTAAAGTGACGGCCGGAACTCCTTGATTCGACCAGTTTTGAAGAATTTAGCGACTCATGTGTTGAACCTAAGTAGGCTGGTCTAAGCGAATGAGGCAGAAAATGCGAAAGCGCTGTCTGAGTCATAATGCTTCTGTGAACAGTAACTTCGACCTTTGGCTACACCAGATTCGGACGCATTTTTGGCTGTTCTCCACTCCACCTGATCTGTGCTTTACACCAAAGTCACCTCTATCCTGACAAGAAAAAACCTTCGAGCTTACAAGGGCTTTGATTTACAACAGAGGATCCCCTGAATCAATTCCCATCCAAGAAAAGTACCTCTAACCACAGAATTGCATATCCCAGCCTAAGAAACGGCGTCCGATGTATGTCAGTGCAATGATGGCATGTCACTGCCGTGTTTGATTTGATAACCTACCTCCGCTATTTGCTACATGCTTCCGACGGTACTCCCATCCAATTTTGCCCTTGGTTACAACTGCGAACCTTTACTTCGTCCGATGTATGTCAGTGCAATGATGGCATGTCACTGCCGTTACAAGTTTGATAACCTACCTCCGCTATTTGCTACATGCTTCCGACGGTACTCCCATCCAATTTTGCCCTTGGTTACAACTGCGAACAAACTCTTTACTTCGTCCCGGCCACCTCCGTGGCCCGTTCATTCTAAACAACTGAACCTCCCGTTTTGGGTATAAACACCTCACTGACTTTCACGTTATTCTCCTCATATATTCAGTCAGCTTCTGCAAGTCCGCGTTCCGTCCTGTGCGTTAGCACCAAAATCCCTTGCCCACGTAACTTTTGCCCCAGACCCCACTCGAGCAATGACACTAGTGGGTCTCTACTGTTTCAATGTACACAATGACTAGGAGATCCCCGCCATCATTTATCCGTATTACTGATTCCTCTACTTTATCACCCCCACTTTCGCCTGTAAATACCTGGTTTAAGACTTTGGTTCAAATTAGTCAGCCAGAACGAGGCATTCCAGCTACCGCACTAGGTTCGTTGTTCTGCTTCACCATTCTTTATAATTAGAATTTTTATCATCATGCGCTGGGCAGGTTGCCTCTTTTTCGCCCCATCTCGTCTTGTTTTTGACCGTCACCTTCAAACCTTAACGATCTGATCTTGTCTCAGCTGGCAAGCAGTATTTGCTCAACGGAACTGAATTTTCGAAAGCCACGACGTGTCTCTGTTAGAGTAAAAGAGACAGGCAATTGAGCTCTGGGTACGAGCCCAATATTTTGGGTCCTATCTGTGCATCCCGGGTAATTAGCGGTGCTAGGAATGTATTCCATCAGACTTTTTCCGCCCGAGGTATGATGGCTTCAGTGAACAATTAAATTCGGTAAGCTGCAAAAATATGAAAGTAGATTAGGTGGCTTTTGGTCCGAGCACATACGCAACAAAATGCAACATTTTAACGTAAAAAGTTTTACCCCACTAGCAAGGCTTTGTAGCTGAGAAGATTGTGCAGCTAATGGGCCCAATGTCAATCTGATATGTTACCCACCAAACGTAAGATAATTTCCTGGGTAATGTGTCTCTTCTCCTATGCTAGTTTAGGCATGGTTACGTCTCTATCGGATATTGCGCACTATTTATAACATTTTCCTTTTTTCGCCCATTCTCCACAAATATATTTAGTTGTACTTTACCCTGATTGTAACCGTACGATCATGCCTGACGGTATGCCATCCACTGGTTGGGAATTATTGCTCAGTTTGCGTGAACTCGTTTCCCAAGTAACCTTTACACTCGACCCTGCTTCATCTGCAACGCTAGTGAGTCGCATAAGCTTCACTGCACACTGTAATTCTGCGTTTCCTAGTACCATTTGTCCGTAAAACATTTTTACCCCACCACACCACCCCCACATAGCTTTCCGTGGCCATCCGCCATAGCCCAAGGCCATGAAGCCCTAGTGACGGTTCTGGGCTTTAGTTCAAACCGACTTGCCATGTCGTGGCTGCTCTGCTGCCTCTCCATATCCATTATTCCGGCCCTACACTTCCTGTAGTTGGGAGTTTTTTGTTTTTGTCACATTTCAGTCAGGAAGCTCTTCGTTATGCCCTCACTTGTATCGTTTTCCTTGCCCGCCACTTTTAAACCCATAGGACATAAAGAGACCTTGTAATTTTGGATTCCTACCCATGCCACCTCAGGTGTGATGAACTCTACTCCATTAATGTTTACTGTTTACGTCACTTTCCATTTTCCCATTGATAAAAAAACCCACCAGTCATGCCTGACTGTAATACTATGATCATGCCCGACGGTATGCCACTTGGGAATATTATTATTATTATTACGTTCGGTCAGGCCATCTGTTTGCGGGTGGTGTGTTGCCGTCCTTAGCCGTCTGATACCCAGCTTTTCCAAGCAATTAGGAAACTCTTCGCTCTCGAAGTAAGGCCCGTGATCGGTTAGGATCATTTTTGGCACCCAATGGTTGACCACGATGTGATGCATTACCACTCCGCTCATCGTCGCCCCCCGCTGATTCAGTACGGCTGCCGCCTCAATCCATCGCGACAGGTGTTCTGTCATCACCACGATGTATTGGTTCCCACTGGTTGTCACCGGGAAGGGGCCCATGACGTCAACTGACCACAACTCGCCGATTTCTGAGATAGTAATGGGTTCCATGGGGTGGTTTGCCCCTACCGTATCCCCCACAGGTGAAAAAACATCTTCCGAAGGTGAAAGGTCCGCGCAAACCGGATTCCCACGGGGCGAAAACCCTGTAAATGGAAAGCAGCTCCCGAAACGATCAAAACGGGAACCAAACACTTACCTCAGCGGTCCTTTCTGGACTTTGGACTCAAACACGGCGTACAGTTAATGAATCCGCTAACCAATCTTGTCGCACATATCTCAGCTGCTCACAGTCAAATGCAACAGAGACATTGTTCAAACGCCTGTCTGAAAACTGCATCAGTCTTTTCAACAAACATTCATGTTGTCTGCCATGTTGCTTTTATATCTAACCGCTGTTCCCACTTCAGTGCCGGGTGCTAGAAAAGAACTCACCGACGAGGAAACACAAAAGCTTTACTCCAAATAAGTGAGTGCCTGCGAGTGCAAAAGTTACAACGGCCATGTGCTACTTAAAGGCACTTTCTGACATTGATCTATGCTGTCTGGTGGGCGTGCCTCTACGGAACGCCTGAACGCTGATCACATTTGATCGTGCCTGTGTGGCGTGTCTAAATACTCATCGGCTTTTGCTGAAACGATTGAACGATTGATTGGTCCGGATGGTTGCCGGTTTTTCTATTGAGATGTTGGTGGTGTTTTAGGGTCCCAGTGGATTCCGGGAGTCCCAGGGGTACTTTTAGGAATCTGACCATTCCGGTAACAATCGTCCATAATTGTACTCAGAAATCTGGCTGACATTAGGTGCCTTCGACGTGGAGATCTAGGTAGACCTGTACTAAGTTTTTCGGGCTGACTGGTGTGGTTACTTCACACTTACATGCGGCCCTTTCCATCCCATTTGTTGTCCCTGACACCACTCCCGCACATTTTGGGATGCACTGTTGGCTCCAACCCCACTGCGCCGATCCCATTCTATCCATCTTGGTGTGGCCTACTTTTGCCCCTCGAGTCGGACGGGAGGTGGCTAGTTCCTCCTACAAGCATCTAAACAATTCTCTTCCATCTTCTACTTCACACATCCGTGATTTTTACGTTCAAAAGTCCCCCTGAATGGAGCTTTAGCTGGTCGGGCCAAGCGGAGAATTTGCCATATTTTTGCCTCTCAAACGCATGTGGTCGGGTCCCGCACATTTTTCTGCCTCCCAAAATCAGGCCTTACGGGATTCAAGAGAAAATCTCACATTGGATCAAAGAGTTATTCTCAGACAGATCATTTTTGTAAAAATAGGCTCGCTCTGCTTTTCCCCAGCGCCGGTCTCCAATGGCGTTCCTCAAGGCTCCGTTTTGGGACCACTGCTGTTTCCGATATACGCCAACAGCCTTCCAGATGTTCTTACAAGTCCATATCTGCTTTCACCGGATGACTTGAAATCCTTGGGATCCAATGTCAATGTCCTCCAAATGGATGTAGACGCCGCAAAGCAGTGATAGTTGGACTGGCACCTTCCCTTCAATGACGAAAAGTGTGTCCATATGTTATTTGGCCGAGACTTAGCAAATGCCTTTGTCATGCATGGAGAGAAAGGACCAAAATATATCACGAGGATGGAGGCGAAAGAGAATTCGGGTACCTTGAGCAGTGCCACACATTCCTTTTTCTTTTGCCTTTGAGGTGAACAACAGCCATTGGACGGCTAGAACAAAACCGTCCCTGGAAACTTGAGCAAAATCCCCGATCTTGTGCACCAGTGTGTGAATCCGTGAATCGGCTATGGTGAGAAGGTTGTTGTCGACTCCCATCCAGGCCTCTGCTGTTTGCTTTGTCCTTCGTGTTTAGGTCTTACACACATTTGGAGGGAAGTCTCAGTTTCTTCTTGAGCATCCCGATTATGGCGAAACATTCGCACTGACCTTTCTTACTTAGGAATAAAGGAGCGTTTTTTAGAGCATTGTTTGTTGTAGAATTTAGGGGCAGTTGGCGCAGACCAATAGGTTGAGATTTAGATGGTAAACTTATCTGATCGCCCTGCAAACCCATTTGAAATTCCACAGGAGCTGACAGGCATGACATCGCATTTCAGGTCTAACACCCGATGAAAGTCAGTCTACTTTACATCTGTTGTGGTTCTCTGGAGGCTGTAAGGAAGAACAGCATGCGGTGACCTAGTTCATGATTGAAAGTGGGTGCGTCGCCGAAAAAGAGTGCGATCTGGCAGGGGTTCTCACTCACGGGTTATGTTGAAGGGGAAATTTGATATAAAATTCAATGGAACATATAAAAACGTCATCCGTTCCATTATGCAACTGTTTTGTTTTCACAGCTCCAGGAATGCACGACAAGTACACTCCCAATTCATTATTTTTTCAAGATGTTACTTCTCTCTAGAAGCAATAATCAAAAGTTGAAGTGTGTCTACCAGCAACCAAAACTCAGCAAACTCGTTTCGTGTGGTAACGGGATCGCCTAATACCACAGACCACCCTTGCGAGCTTGGGTGAAGCGAATATAAGGCTGATTTTTTTATCTATCAGCCCCATCCAGGCAAGCCAACAAACCCAATCCCACCTATTCATATTGAGAAACCTCAGCTGCTCAGCATTAACTGGCAAGCACTTCTCACCTGTTGTGCCATTCCTCCCTCATTACTTTTAAGGCAGCTGTGTCGCCAGGATGGCATTACAACTTTTTCCATCTTCTTGATTCTGGGCGAGCCGGGGTCTACCATTTTGAAAACACATCCTAATCCAGTAACACTTGTTATGAACTGTCCAGAAACCGAAGTAATTTACGCCAACCAAGGCACGGTGCTGCCATACGCAGTTTGATAGCACACCCACAAATATGATCTTCCTACGCTTGACCCTACCCTATCGCACACTCGTTTCATTGACTGCAAGTACAAACAAACTCTTCAGCTGACTCGAGCCGCCTCCAGGATGCGTTACTTCCAATCTGCTGAAACTTCGGATTTAACCATTTCGATAAATACCCACAAAGTTAGCAATTTGCTGTACGGTTCTACACCACACTCACCACACTCACCACACTCATTCAAGGAACTTTTACACCCAATTGACTGAGTCCCAACAGTTTCACTGTACACCGTCATCCTAAGATTCTTGCTACTATTTACCCGCATTGCAAATCTTTCTACCCCACCTACGATTTTTGTGACCCCAGCCACGAGCCCAACATTAAAATGTCACGAGGCTTCCGTGGTGGTTTTAAGTTTCAAATCAAAGTGGCCCGCTGGATTACGTTGACTTTTTTGCTTCACCAGAGCTGTCATTCCGCTTCCTCATCTGACGCAATTTGCAGCCTTCTCGTCACACGTCAGTCAGTTTTTGCTCTCTCTCTCGTTTTGTTTACCCCGCTCCCCTTAGCTTCTGACAACTACATCGGATAATGCCTACTGCTCATGATACTGTCCGTTTTCTACAGGATTCTCTGTACCCACAAAGCCCGACGATCATGCTCAATTCTGACTGCAACATTATGATCATGCCTGACGGTGCTCCACCCATCAGTTTAGAATAAACATTGATATTATCATAAATGCTATATTTATCGTGACCGACATCCTTCTCTCCGTTAAACTATCCTGTAATCTACTGCACTACCTGCAATCCACTTCTATATCCACTCCAACTCTGGGCACCAGCAAGATGGCCACGCAGGACAACTGTTCGCCGCTCAGGCATCCCAAAAGTGACCTGGAGAACGGAACGTCACTCCGTAACTTCAGTGTATGCAATCATTTTAGCCCGACGTGCCGCCACAACCTGAATAAAAAAGAATTCCTCTACCCTGCTTGCGGAATGCTGAACTACCATCCAGCACTTAGTCGCATCACCTGAGGATAACCACCGTAGATCTTTCGCAACCTATCCTGTGATATGGACAGACGTCGTTGCAATGAGATGCAGTAAAATATGGCAAACAAACGCTCAGCCAATAACCCGCCCACTACCCCACCCTAAACTGCATTTGTGGAGAATCCATGTATGAAAACTTCAACTTTCACTTTTAGTAAGAACGTCATACGGCTAACTCGCCCTTCATAAAAAATTTCCCTAGGTTCCTGCAAACGCTTACGCAGCCGTGCCAAACTCTACTGTAATCGGTCACCTTCTAAGAGCGGCAGCAAATACTTCCACTTTTGTTCAACCAATCGCATTTCTGCATCCACTGAAAAGCTTAACTGATCCGTCTCTACCACATGAGCTGTCAGTTCATGCAGGAGGGCATCTACCCAATAATCGTTAAAGAACGACTAAATGTGCTGATTCTCCCTTGGCGCCCGTATTCCTTCTGTCTCTTATGAGGCGTTCTCATGTTCCCTGGTAGTGTACAGTTATCTCTCCCATCTACTAGCGGTATTGGCCGCAACCCAACTAATTGCTGTCATGTTGGCCTAAAAAGCATACTATACACCATAACAGAAAGTTTGTGACTAAAAGCCCATGATTTTAGCTGCCCTATAGGAACTTCCGTTCACATGGCATGTTCCGTTACCTCTTTATTCATAACATCTGAAACTGACACTCTTCTCCGACATCGCTTCATTTATTGATAGCTACATGTAACAGGTTGGTCTTTGACTTTCCTTTCCTGCAGAAAGCCGTGGAAGCTCTTAAGACATCGATGAAATCACTTTAAATTTTGTAATCTGTTATTTTGGTCCATTAATAGCTTCAGCTCTGAGTGATTATCCCAAGCATGAGCCACTTTCGTCTAAAGTAAACTAATGGAATCCACACAAAATCTTGCCCAACCCAGCATTTCTCCACAAACTTTGTTATTTTTCGTGCACTTTATTCGCCTGATTATGGGGCGCCTATTTACACCCGACGCTGAAAAAAACAATGATGGGATCCTGGGTCCCCACGGAAAGCCACTGAAGATCTTGTCTCCTGGACCGAATTCAGATGCTTACAAATCGCCACAGGAAACCACCACATGTCAGTTTATCGCACATTCAATCTAACTGAATGATAACACCTCTCCCAGGCTTGAGAGCTCGGTTTGCCATCAACACCTCCTCCTTCCGATTAGCTGATTACACATCCGAAGAAGGCGACATTGATTCACAGATTTTGTAAAGCTTTCCAAGCACGTAGCAGTTCAAGTTATTGTGCTTCATGACCCTTTTATTGCTTTATTTGATAAAGACGTCCATGAGTCTTCTGATATACCATATTACACTATCGCAACCCAGTATTACAACCTCATTAACAGCGGTCGGCAACACAATTGTAGCGTTTATCGTTTCCTCAAGAAACAGAATAAAATAAGAGCTTGACGTAAAAATGCGATTAATGCACAAGTACGAGGGCGTGGGTAGATGGGGGGTTAAATAACCTGAAAGCGTTTAGCGTGCTTGAAAAATGCAAAGTTCGGGACGCCGTCTGGATACACGGTAAAACAAATTTACAGACATTGACACAACTTATTAGAGAAGAGAAGAGGCAAGTGTACACTGCGCAACCCATCTCAGAAGGCTAGCTGAGATGGATGACAGCAAGCAAGTGACAAAAGATAATAAGGACTTGGCCGCCTGTAGGAGCCTTTTAAAAGATGGTGTGAGAATGCGATAATTTGGAAAATCGTGCAACATCGGCTATGTTTGCGAGTATCTGGCGGCAATAAAAGTAAGGCAACAAATCATATGGCTTATTTGGTTGCCTGCAAATGCCCCTCCACCACCCGGAGCATTCAAAGTGAATTACACTGTGACAGGAGGCGGGTTTTCCGCATATGCTACAAGGCTGTGGAATCGTTTGTCTTAGTTGTCTGACACTGTAGAAAAGCAAGAACCTCTGTAAAGAAAAAGTGAACACTCGATGTAGCAAACAATGGATCCACAGCGACAGGCAAGGAGTGCTGTTGTGTAGAAAACTAGAAAAATAACATTGTCAGGGCATCTGTTGGATAAAAAGCAATAGAAGGGCCAACTTAATGTGACAGACAAGAATAAAGACTTTGTAGGCTGCAGAAAAAATGATAAACTGCATATAACAGAGAGTGAAAACCAACAGATAACAGTTTCATCCTGTAGAGATGTAACCGGTTGTGTCGGCTTGGAATGTACCGGATCTAAAGATGACGTGGAAACTGGTGCAACTTTTGAGCAAGTGTCCGTTGATTCAGGATGGGCCTACTTAAATCAAATGATGCTGACGGCCTTGAGCTTTCCGTCATGCGTGGTGATGGAAATGTTTTCATTTCTTCGGACCTCCTAGAATATACCAGTGGTTTCTATCTTCATCGACATGTGGAGAAACGTAAATGCCTGCCCGCGGGGCCTCAGGAACAAAATACTGCGGCTCAAAGTTTGAGTATCCATAAGACAGAGGAGGCGTTTAATGGAGGCCCGTCTCAGCAAATGAAACATCGCGGAAGCGTGCGTTAGAAGCACGGAAGTTGTCCTTGAGGCCACCACAACTGATAGTTAACTAGGTAAACGCTGAAAATCGACGGGCTTGTTTTGTTGGCAGAATTTATGATTAGGATAACTGTAGGACGGTACCTTCCTAGTGGGCAGCGTCGGCCACTCGCATTGCTGCTTCAAGCTCTCTCGGAAGTGCCGCTTGCTCTATGATGCAGGCTGTAGTGCAGGTCCAACGGCAGTCCCAAATAATGAGGGTCTTTCCAGTTTGAGCGCGCAGCCGTTCACAGAGACCCAACGTTCGAGAAATATTCAGATAAAAGTCTCCGCACAAACGTTTGGTGTTGGGGTAGATTCAGACCTTCTAGCTCGGCGGTTTATGATTATAGCCGTGCAGTTATGTGGGTGTGCGGTTTGGTGGATATGACCTGCTCAACCCACATGGACTAATGCAATTTTGGCTGTGGAACCCCACCAATGCCGGACATAGAGTGACGCTGAAATTTAGCCGGGTCCAGTTGCATGTAATTTTCGCGTGTGAAATCTGACATACCACATAAAGATCAGCTCGGCTGTAGCTTGAATTTGATAGTGGAAAATACCATGGATTACGCTAGAGGATTCCTGTTGAAGGTGCGTCAATATCGGGGGAAATGTAACCAGCAGCCTTGATCTCACTGTGAAGACCCACCACGTAAACAAAAGCCTCCTCATTCCCCAAGCCGAGTCATGAACATGAATTCCAGGTTATAATGAAAGGCATATTCCTCAGCTCGTAAAAAGCAAAGCACTAGGTTGTAATCGGGCGTGGTGAGTCGTATCCGAAACGATGCCTGACACTTATGAAGGAGTATGTTATCACATTTTCCTTTCCGAAAATATACCGGAAGTCCGCAGGGAATGATAACATTACCATTGAATAGAGTTGTGTTTCCAGTTGTTTCCAAATGTGAGGGCGAAGGGTGAAAAAACAAGGATTGTCGATTCTCCAGCGCATACCTAACATTTCGGAGGGTGAGCGAATATACTGTGACCAATCTTCAGTAGAAGCGGCCGTCTTCAGAACAAAGCAGGATGTCTCCGAATACCTAAGGGTTTTTTTGTGTAAACCAACTCAAATGTCTGCATCAAAGGTACTTTCTCTGCTGCCTAGCCATCCGACGGTCTCAAAATGACGTGAAGGTTTTCGAAGCATGTACCTTTAAAAGCACACCGTGTGCCTCGGGTGAAAGCTTGACCCTCTACTTTGTTAGGACCCTGAGCGTTCTTTTGGTGAACAAACGAGCGCAATACGTTTAAAACAACTTACCACTTTTGAAACCAACAAACGGCAATCAAGTCAACGGGAACAGAGAGCTTGAAAAATTCTTCAGCTTCATCCTTCAGCAGACGGATGTTATGTTGATCAAAAGGATATCCGTTCGTCTGTCCGGATTTGCGAGTTTTACACGGTGTACTCCTCAACATACTACGATCTACGGGGATTGGTGGCCCACTAATGCGGTGGTTCACTTCTTATCTCACTG
This sequence comes from Opisthorchis viverrini, assembly GCF_000715545.1. Taxonomy (NCBI): domain Eukaryota; kingdom Metazoa; phylum Platyhelminthes; class Trematoda; order Opisthorchiida; family Opisthorchiidae; genus Opisthorchis; species Opisthorchis viverrini. The sequence goes on along the minus strand of NW_008752230.1, from coordinate 169,093 downwards.
GTAGAATCCAGGCCACCAAATTTGAGGATCTCTCCTCCTCAGCCCTTCCCAGTACCAGTGGAGTTATTCGAAGTAGTGTGCTTGGCCCTCTACTGTTCTTACTATGCGTTATTAACGTCACCGACTCGATCGCCCATGGATTCCCTTTTCTGTTCACTGATGACATTAAGATAGCTTACACGTTTAAGGCCAGTAACACTGTAGTTACTCTTCCTAACATTCAGTTTGACCTGAATTCTTTGCCACTGGGGTATTTCACTCCTGTCTTTCTTCCGCTGCTCAAAATTGCCAAGCCCTGTAACATCATTCAGTGACGCTTACTCCTAATGGACTCTCGAATCCTACTCTTCCCAGAGTGAGAGACCTAGGCCTTAACTATTCCTGTACATCTAGCTTCAACCAACATGCAAGGTACAGAGTGGCTAAATCTCGCAGGCTCTGCGCCTGCATTCGCCGAACCTTCCATAATAAATCACGTTTAATTGCCACCTTTAAAAAATCAGTAAGACCCATTCTGGAATCCAACCCTGAATTTGCCTCACAGTATTCACAGGCATGCCGGACTGCTGTGGAGAATGTGCAGCGCTCTTTTACTAAGTCCCTGTTCGCGGCTTTGTCCACATTACCGTATCGTCTTCGCTGCTTGTCACTTCGCTGGATCCATCATGGCTAAGGCGCACAAGGTTGATACTAGGCCTTCTACACCGCCCAATCTACCGGCGGGCTTACATAGCTGACTGCTGACCTAAATTTTCTTCCTGTACCCCCTTAATATCCGTACCTCTGGATGTTTACTCCCATGGGTCGACATGTCGAACAATCTTCAGACAAAACTTTTTCCTTTGCCTGTATTCCAAACTAAGGAGCAGGTTTCCCTCCCATATCCGTACTATGCCATCTCACATAGGCTTTCTGTTGAGGGAGCTGAGCGCCTTTTCATACCTCAGCTTACACTAGACAATTTTTTGAAATAGGCTCTAAGCCCTTCTAATTTGCGCACTCACCCTGACTGTCCTGTTACTAGGTCCCGGCACTTACTCTCACCGGCCTTAAACCATTAGCACTAACCCACAAGTGCGACAACCACCTCCCCAAGTTTTATCTATCTTACCACTGTATCGATCTCTTAGGCGGAAGTTCACTTCCTGCTAATACATCTTCCGCTCTCCGAAGCGTAGTTGAATTGCAGAGAATGTCTAGCGCCTGCCACCGTGATTGTCTTCAAGCCCGTCTTCACCGAGCTGGTTGTATTTTCTTCCTCCGGCCTTGAGCTTTCGTACCCAACCAAATTATTTCTAGTTTTTCAAGCCTGGTCCCATCCCAGAGTAATTCTATCAGCTCTATCTAGTGTTTGGTGGTTTTCTTTGACTGAATTTAACTAACCTCAGCCAAACTGAAGCGTAAGCTCCTCGCTGTTCTGAAACATTCTGCATTCCCCGAACACGCGCAGCACACGCATATCAAGTGGTGAGTCTGAAGATGAGCTATGAATGAAATACTTGTTTGGCCCCACAGCCCACTCATTCGTACACACGCATAGCACTGGTGCGACTCTACTTGACAAGGCGGTTCACATTAATGCTTTGTCTTCGATTAGCCTCAGTACACAGGCTCTGAAAATCCCCATTTCACTCCCGTAGCACAAAAGGTAGTTGGTGTTTTATTTGCTTCTGCGACTTGCCTCTTCCAGTNCAGCTGCTGCAGGTCGGAGAAGAACACGGTCGGGTCCGAATCGGGTGTCATCCTGGTCGTCTTGAACCGCCTCATAGCCTCCTGGCGGTCGGCCGGCGTGTCGAACTCCGCTGACTTCCTTCGCGGCGGCCCAGTCCAACTTCTGAGGGCCCCGTCTGGCCGCATCCAGGGCTGCTTTGGCCCGGCCCCTTAGGAGGGTATTCAGCGCTGCCAACTTACCCTGGTCGGTCTCCAGCTCGGCAGCCTCCGCAACCTCCTCAAAGTCCTCCAGGAAGGTCCGAACATCCCCATCCTCAAAGAAGTGCGCCCACGGGATCTTCATCCTTATCTTGGTCACGGCACCAAATGAAGGGAAGAAGGCCTTCGCTGCGAAGTTATTTATTCGGAAAT
>NW_008752230.1:163309-164268 GCF_000715545.1 Opisthorchis viverrini | reverse complement strand
AAACCACTGAGTCAAAGACGAAGTCGGTGAAATTCAGACATGTTCTTATGCCTTCCACTATTTCGTATACCGTAAGCTGTGTCCGTTCTGAAAGGGTGGTGTTCGTTAACAGCAGTCGCTTGGCTATTTCTAAAAAAGCCCCTTTTGGAACATTTGTATATAACGAATTCACATCGATTCTTACAAGGATGTCATCCGGTTCAACAGTGACACCTGCTACTGTAGCGGACATTTCCATGTCCCCTCAACCAGCTTCACCTAATTTGTCCGGTACATGCGTGTTTACTAGATCCTGCGGCTGACCTGCTATAAAGTCAGTTCCTGTCTAGTACGCATCGGAACGATTCATATTTTATACGCACGTCAAACTCTCCTAAATAAGGAGAGAACACAATCAGACACACACCCTCGTGCATCACTCGCGCGTCGGAACACAGACCGGCTCGACTCAACAACAACAAAAACAACAACAACAACCGCGGACAGTTAGGAACGTGTAGCAGTGAATCTGCCAGAAGAAACACGATTACCTGCGCCCAAAACAACTCGGTGGAACTATTGCAACCTCCGCTCAGAACGCTAAGTCCTTCATTTGTACATTCCCATTTTTGGTGTTGTATTCAACCCAATAAGGTGTTGTAACCTCACGCTCGTAAAACAAATTTTATTAGTGTCGCTTTCTAGCCTTCTGATTTATCAAGTGGCTTTCGTTGTTAACAGTGGAGAACACTAATAATTGGTGAGCCCGACGTGACAACAACATGTCAGATCATCTTGCACATGTCATTCCCCCACCTTTAACTGCACAGGCATCCAACATCAACGCCGCCTCTATTCATCTTCCACCATTCTGTCAACACGACCCATGCATCTGGCTCACACAAGCTCAAGCTCAGTTTGCCCTTCGTGAAATCACCCAAGAGCATACTATGTATTACCATGTGCTTGCAGTACTCACT
>NW_008752230.1:156860-162459 GCF_000715545.1 Opisthorchis viverrini | reverse complement strand
TGAACATTCGATGTGGCAAACAACGGATCCACAGCGACAGGCAAGGAGTGCTGTTGTATGGAAAACTAGAAAAATAACATTGTCAGGGCATCTGTTGGATAAAAAGTAATAGAAGGGCCAACCTAATATGACAGACAAGAATAAAGACTTGGTAGGCTGCAGAAAACATGATAAACTGCATATAACAGAGAGTGCAAACCAACAGATAACAGTTTCATCCTGTAGAGATGTAACCGGTTGTGTCGGCTTGGAATGTAACGGATCTAAAGATGACGTGGAAACTGGTGCAACTTGTGAGCAAATGTCCGTTGATTCAAGATGGGCCTGCTTAAATCAGTTGATGCTGACAGCCTTGAGCTTTCCATCATGCGTGGTGATGGAAATGTTTTCATTTCTTCGGACCTCCTAGAATATACCAGTGGTTTCTATCTTCATCGACATGTGGAGAAACGTAAATGCCTGCCCGCGGGGCCTCAGGAACAAAATACTGCCGCTCGAAGGTTGAGTATCCATAAGGCAGAAGAGGCGTTCAATGAGGGCCCGTCTCAGCAAATGAAACATCGCGGAAGCGTGCGTTGTAAGCGCAGAAGTAGTCCTTGAGGCCACTACAACTGATAGTTAACTAGGTAAACGCTGAAAATCGATGAGCTTGTTTTGTTGGCAGAATTTATGATTAGGATAGCTGTAGGACGGTACCGGCCTAGTGGGCAGCGTCGGCCACTCGCAGTGCTGCTTCAAGCTCTCTCGACAGTGCCGCTTGTTCTATGCTGCGGGCTGTAGTGCAGGTCCAACGGTAGTCTCAAATAATGAGGGTCTTCCCAGTTTGAGCGCGCAGCCGTTCACAGAGNGAGGGTCTTTCCAGTTTGAGCGCGCAGCCGTTCACAGAGACCCAACGTTCGAGAAATATTCAGATAAAAGTCTCCGCACAAACGTTTGGTGTTGGGGTAGATTCAGACCTTCTAGCTCGGCGGTTTATGATTATAGCCGTGCAGTTATGTGGGTGTGCGGTTTGGTGGATATGACCTGCTCAACCCGCGTGGACTAATGCAATTTTGGCTGTGGAACCTCACCAATGCCGGACATAGAGTGACGCTGAAATTTAGCCGGGTCCAGTTGCATGTAATTTTCGCGTGTGAAATCTGACATACCACATAAAGATCAGCTCGGCTGTAGCTTGAATTTGATAGTGGAAAATACCATGGATTACGCTAGAGGATTCCTGTTGAAGGTGCGTCATTATCGGGGGAAATGTAACCAGCAGCCTTGATCTCACTGTGAAGACCCACCACGTAAACAAAAGCCTCCTCATTCCTCAAGCCGGGTCATGAACATGAATTCCAGGTTATTATGAAAGGCATATTCCTCAGCTCGTAAAAAGCAAAGCACTAGGTTGTAATCGGGCGTGGTGAGTCGTATCCGAAACGATGCCTGACACTTATGAAGGAGTATGTTATCACATTTTCCTTTCCGAAAATATACCGGAAGTCCGCAGGGAATGATAACATTANGGACATACTATTGACCACACCGGAATTAATCCGGTTGCCGATACACTCGATGCCATACGTAACGTTCCTTTTCCTCCGTCTGTTAGACAAGTCATGCGTTTTTTAGGGATGATTAAATTTCATCGTCGTTTTATTCCAAACGCTGCAAAATATTTGGTACCTTTCACTAACATGCTGTCTGGTAATCCCCTCCCTAAGAAATTACATTTTGATGACACTCACAAACAAGCTTTTGAACAAATTAAGTCTTTGTTAGTCGATTCTTTAAAATTGTTTCATTTACAACCTGATGCCCAGTTGTCGCTTTGCGTTGACGCCAATAATGTAGCTATGGGAGCAGTCCTGCAACGATCTGCTCGAGAGGAATATGAACCACTTGGATTCTTTTCCAGGAAACTGTCACCTACAGAATCCCGCTACAGCACTTTCGGTCGAGAGTTACTCGCCGTTTATTCAGCTATTCATTATTTTCGTCATTTTCTTGAAGGTAGGCAATTTATTGTTTTTACCGATCACAAACCTTGAACTTTCGCACTACTGGCCGAACCTAACAGATATTCTCCTCGTGAATTACGTCAGCTTGGCTTTATCTCACAATTCACCAACGATATCCGTTACGTATCAGGCCATCTCAATATCGTGGCAGGCACTTTGTCTCGCCCGTCAGTTGACTCCCTTCACTCAACGCCCACGATCGATTTGCAACGTATGGCTCAGCTAGAGCGGGACGAGCCCATTTTTTCGTCGTCAAGCGACAAACCGTTTTCCTTACACGTTAAGCCGGTACCATTACAAATAACACCAGGTGCCACAGACTGCGATGTCTCTACCCCCACTGCAAGGCCGGTAGTCCCACATGCAATGCACCGCCAGGTTTTCGACGCTTTGCACAACGTTTCGCACCCTGGTATACGTTCGACGGTAAAGCTCATTTCACAACGTTACGTATGGCCGAATATGAACAAAGACATTCGTTCATGGGCAAAAACTTGCCTAGCTTGTCAGCGTTCAAAAGTGATTCGCCATACCCATCCACCCGTCGGTACCTTCGCCATTCCAGACGGTCGATTCGACCACGTCCACAAAGATACTGTGGGCACTCTCCCGACATCCAACTCATTCTCCTACTTCCTTACTTGTGTCGATCGTTTTACGCGGTGGCCCCAAGCCATCCTCATAACCGACACTTCCGCAGATACCATCGCTCGCGCATTAATCAATGGATGGATTACCATTTTGGGGGTACCTTCTTTCATAACCACGGATCGTGGCTCCCAGTTCGGATCACACTTGTTCCAACGTTTGACGGAACCACTTGGATGCAAACGCATCCGGCCCGCTGCATATCGTCCACAAGCAAACGGTTTAGCCGAACGCTTTCATCGACATCTATCCGCGCTCAAGACAACCCATTAAAGTTGTCTGACCAATTGCCCATTATACTTCTACATTTACGCACAATGTACCGCTCTTCACTGCATTGTTCACCCGCTGAATTAGCCTTCGGAACGACTCTCCGTATTCCAGGACATTTTTTTCAATTCGGACCCACATACTCCTAGCGACCTGGTCACTTACGTAACTAACTTGAAATCTTACATGTTACACCTACGCTATTCTTCACCACCAACACCAAGTAAACCGTCTTATAATGCCCCTGACCTCGCAACTTGTCCATTTGTGTTTACACCTTCCGATCGTGTTAAACCACCACTACAGCCACCATATGCTGGTCCTTTCCGTGCTCTTTTGCGGAATGACAAATATTTTACTGTTCACTTACATGGTAAGCAGAAAAACATTTCCATTGATCGCTTGAAACCTGCTTATTTCGACTCCCTTGAGTCAAGTGTCTCTGACGGTCCACAAGCCAAAGTGCCCATCGATAACACTGCAGCTTCACCTAATTTGTCCGGTACACTACTTTGTTGGCAAAGTAATAGGAATTCGAAAAGTATGTACCAGATTCCCCTCTGAGGGGCTTTAAAATATCCATTCACTTGGCTTGATGAAGCTTCTATGTCAAAAGCGAAACGCTACCCAAATAAAAACTGCCAATCGCCTATTCCCTGTAATCTTCAGATACCACCACCAAGTCACTCCTGAGTTCCCCGTTTCTTCCCTCAAGAAAAAGATTGTTGGCTCATTTATTTGGCGCAGTATCCTACTTAAATAGCACACTTTCCACTCCCGCCAAAATCTAGTATCCTGGATTGTTTGTGCACGCTCCGTTGTCGGATGTTTTTATTCACAGCACTTCCATATTTTGCAAAGTACAGGCTCAGCTAGTGCCTCCTCTTCGGTTATTTTTTGGGGACAGCTAAGGCCTCGCTTCCGGAAGATACCAAAACATTTTAGGTAGTTCCAGGACCCTGTCGAAATCATGGGCTACAAAATACTGCAACTCACATAACGGCATTCCATTTCTGAACACGTCCCTGCAGTTGCCCAATTCCTCTTCATTTTGCCGTCAATTCACCTAAAATCGATTGTACAAAAACTTGGACGATTGAATACTGTGTTCTGAATAATAAGAAGTGGCTGAGAGATTGTTTCCATTTGCAAAGTCATATCGGAAAATTGATGCTTTGTGTACTGTTTGTTACAATCAAATAGGCTCAAATTATTAGTTTTATTGGGTTACTCAATTTTCAGTTGGTTTTCTGGATACTGGACCCATTAGCTCTCCCTGTACACACCACTCTCACGAAATTACCCCTACTGTAATTGTGTATGCTCGGTCAAACGTGTTTGATGCACTGGATTGAGGACGTTGCTCATGTTTTACTGTCGGATTCGCTCTTGTTATTTACCAGCTTGCGTTCAAATAAAAATCATGATCGAATTTGGAGCGTAGCGCCATTCCTAATTTATCAACGCTGGGCAGTTTGCTCGTTATAGAGGAGACGCACAGTAAAAAAGCAGCTAATAGCGCTTCAAACTGGTTTCTAAACACAGCAGGGGGGTTTCCACGTATCAGCTAGCCCCAGCGGGTAGATTTGTTGTTCAACTGAAGTATACCCCCTTTAGTTTGAACATATATAATAAAACCCCTTCCAAGTACAAGTGCACAAATAAGCCTTCGTTCCCCCGTAGGGGACGAGAGGAAACCCGGCGCCCTAATACAAACAGCGTTTGCAGACAAGCGAGCTATATAGTGTAGTGGTCGGGTTACCCAATAAATTAGTTTACCAGGAGTGACGAGAGGACGGCGCCCTAATACAAACAGCGTTTGCAGACAAGCGAGCTATATCGTGTAGTTGTCGGGTTACCCAATAAATTAGTTTACTTACCGTGTGTGGCAAAGAAATAAAAATGATTACGCTAGGTTGGGTATACAAAAATAAAGAGATCAGATGGAGCAGACTCACTGACAATTGTTCTCTTTAAAATAGTTCGTCGTTGGCCCAGGTCAGCGAATAAACAACAATCCAATTATGTTGGTCCAGAGGTCCTCTTCTGAACAGTTCCCACATATAATAGATCCCGAAGATGTCTGAAATGTTTTTGTACCAGAGTTAGTACATGAGACTCACGAATGACCGCTGCAAGCGCGAGTGAAACCAGAAGAGAGAGTCAAAGCACATGACCACGCTTGTATTATGAGAACTTGTACCAGTGCGCGTTTTTGTATTTTTTCGTATTCAAACAAAAAACGATTAAGCAATTGATGAAATACGTAGTGTTATAATGGAAGTAAAATAAAGGTACAAATCGCCACACCACCCACAGTTAAGCGTTGCTTGGGCCAAGAAGCCTAACCCGCCCAAGTTTGTATGAAAATTCGGGCAGATTGCCGGTCCCTCAGTAAGGCGAACTCTGCTTGTTCGAAAGCCTGGATCCAGCAGCCAATGATGACCCAGTAATGGCCGAACTCCGATTGCCATTGGCGCATCCAGAGGTCAGCATTCGGGGTTGTCGCCGCATACGCTATATATAGCGCACGTGGAACTAATGCAGTATACATCAGCATCATCGACAGCATGACATCAGTGTTCAATACCAATGATCCACTACCGTACAACCATGATTTACTTGAAAGCCTTATTGTAAAGAAAAGAGTAAAGGTGGACGTGGAAGAGACTTCGTGC
>NW_008752230.1:155004-155748 GCF_000715545.1 Opisthorchis viverrini | reverse complement strand
GTGAGTGGCTTATGGTCGGTTTGAATGGTAAACGATCTACCCTCTAACAAGTGCCGGAAATGGCGAATAGCAAGGTAAATTGCGAGTAATTCACGACCAAAAGTACTGTAACGCGTTTGGGCAGCCTGCGTGTTGTGCGAGAAAAACGCTTGTGGTTGAGATGTGTTGTTGACAACTTGATGAAGCGCGGCACCGACGGCAGCGTTCGAAGCATCAGTTGTCAAAATCCGTTTTATGCTTTCGTGAGTATCGGTGAAAGATAACTTTGTGGCCTGAGCTATTGATTGCTTGGCTCTTTCAAAAGCGGTAATGGCGTTGGGGTGCAAAGTAACATATTTTTCTTTGGAGCCAAGTAAATCAGTCAGTGGCTGCAAAATATCTGCACAGTGAGGGATGAATCGCCGGCAGTGGTTGATGATCCCTAATAAAACGACGAAGCTGAGTGAGAGTGGTGGGTGTAGGAAAGGACTCTAGGGCCAAAATGCTACCGGGTAATGGTGAAATACCTGTGGTGTCAATGTGGTGACCAAGAAAATCCAGGCTAGTAGCACCGACTAAGCATTTGTCAATGTTCAAACGTATGTTGTAATTGGAAAAACGTTCAAACACTGCTCTGAGATGAGCAGCATGTTCAGCTGGGGAGGTGCTAGCGAATAAAACATCGTCAAGTTAGGCATACACAAACGGTAAGCCACGAAAAACCTCGTCCATGAAACGTTGAAACGTTTGGGCTGCATTTCGAAG
>NW_008752230.1:151937-153624 GCF_000715545.1 Opisthorchis viverrini | reverse complement strand
CGTATGCTAATTGCATTCTCGACTAAATCCGCTGAATCAAAGTGTGCCTCCATAATTGCCGGGCAAAAGAAACAAAATCACGACGACTTGAAAAAAAGCCTTCAAAAAATATCTAGAAATACTCGGGCTCACCAAATTTGTAGTGGTCTGGCTACCCAATAAGTTAGTTTACCAGGAGTGTGTGGCAAAGAAATAAAAATGATTACGCTACGTTGGGTATACAAAAATAAAGAGATCAGATGGAACAGACTCACTAACAATTGTTCTCTTTAAAATAGTTCGTCGTTGGTCCGGGTCAGAGAATAAACAATAATCCAATTATGTTGGTCCAGAGGTCTTCTTCTGAACAGTTCCCACATAATAGATTCCGAAGATGTCTGAAATGTTTTGGTACCAGAGTTAGTACATGAGACTCGCGAATGACCGCCGCAAGCGCGAGTGAAATCAGAAGAGAGAGTCAAAGCACATGACCACGCTTGTATTATGAGAACTTGTACCAGTGCGCGTTTTTGTATTTTTTCGTATTCAAACAAAAAACGATTATGCAATTGATGAAATACGTAATGTTATAATGGAAGTAAAATAAAGATACAAAACGCCACAAGAGATTCAGGAAGCTGAATATTGAGCCACAAGAAGAAGGGCATTTTACGCCACACATCTCAACAAGAATGAAAGCGATCTCGAGATTTTCCTGGAAGATAAGCCCCTTCGTGTCTAATTCCCGGGCAATTCTTCTGAGCTGTGGCTTTCAGAAGGACCACCATGAGTACATAGAGTACATAGAGTACATTAGACGAGGCGAAGAACCACGCTTGACACGTTCTTTTGAAGATATGTTTAAAGCCAGTAATGTTGAGATCCCGCTTTTTGGCCCAGACATTGGCACCTGGAATGCACTAAATACTGGTCCCCAACTAGGTACTGGCCCACATTTTCGACCAATCAGTGCTGAACCCACCTGTGTCGGCCAATGGCCCATCTGTTCACCGGTCACGTGCGAGTTGAGCCCATTGGGCACCGCAGTGAGCAACCGATACGTGCGAGGTGCTTTGGGCGTGGGGTTCCACTGCATGCTTCCCGCGGCCAGCCGTGTGTAAATTATTGCCTGTTCGGTCCACTCTGACACACTGTAAACAGTTCTGTACCAGCATAAGTGTCGTTGAGTCGCGTGAATCTTCGTTCAGTTCAGGTCCAATTTGTATGGGACAAACTAACAAGAGACTGTTTACAAGGTTGTGGTAATAGCATCAGCCACTCTGACACTAAACAGTTCTGTACCAGCATAAGTGTCGTTGAGTCGCGTGAATCTTCGTTCAGTTCAGGTCCAATTTGTATGGGACAAACAAACTAGAGACTGTTTACAAGGTTGTGGTAATAGCATCAGCCTGGTCACGAAAAATTCAAACCACAAAAGACGCATGGTAGTGGACTACAGTCAAGCCATTAATCGGTTCACATACCTAGACGCGTATCCGTTACCGCGACTGGATAAAATGATCGAAGAAATTTCCCGTCATACTGTCTTTAGCACCTTAGACCTATTGAGTGCTTACCATCAAGTTCCAATCAGTGAGCAAGATAAACCGTATACGGCTTTTGAAGCATGCGGAGAGCTATTTCAGTTCCGTCGTATTCCTTTCGGTGTAACCAACGGAGTAGCATGTTTTCAACGTACTATTGACCA
>NW_008752230.1:138777-151095 GCF_000715545.1 Opisthorchis viverrini | reverse complement strand
CGCCCGTGTTCGTTTTCCCGGCGGGAAAGAAAGCACTGTATCCGTCCGCCATCTCGCTCCTTATGGTGATCACACACATGTCAACGATCCCACGCGTACCTCATTCAATGAAGACAATGGTGTTCATGCACCCCCTCTATCTGACTTGCACACGCCTCCGCTCAATAACATTGGAGATGATATTGATCGTACTTCAGTCTCACGCCCGTGCCCCGGCAATGCACCTGCATCTCCAGATACATATGACCCTAGCATCTCTGATTTAGCCAGGCTCCAGCAGCGTACACGGCCCTACGTTTTAAGAAATCGAGAAGCCTAACCACACTCACTATTACTCATTAGATTTTTACAATCATTCATCCAATACCTGTACCCAATTTATCCCTCTACACACAATCCATTGGCCAGGGTGAATGTCATGAATATTCTTTGTGCTCACATTATCGTGTTGTGTTAACCACGCTTTTGCCTTAATTTTCAGCTTATGTACGTCTATTCTTAGACAAGTAAAGCGCTATTCATTCTACGCTATTCATTCTTGTTCTCGCGCTCAATCAGAACCGATACTCTATTCGTAACAATATCATAATGAGCAGGGCAAATGCGTCCGGAGAGCGAATATTATAAAGAAGCTCTTTAGATGGAATACTGTATGGTTTTTTCACTTGCATTTCTTTTATTTCAGCAAATTGGCATATTTCCTGGGCATCATGGATTCGGCGGAACAGTTCCATTCCATAGTAATCACCAGAGCGTGTTTCATTTCGTCCGCATTTCCTTGTTGATACGGTCCATTCGACGAAACCAACTGGTTCCTAAATTTTGAACCGGGGGCACCTTCATCCAGCTCATCTCATTTCCGTCTCAGAATATCAAGTTCTTACTTCAGCTATGACAGTTGGCAATTCTGATAAAAGTTACACGTCCGCTTCCACACTTGTCATGTGTTGCACCGCCGCCATGATCTCTGAGACTGGTACGAGCTTGTGATTTTCATTTCTAACGACCTATGGTCCGCAGTCACTTATCCACTTGATATGCTCAAAACTCGCATCCAGGTTTTTTCCGAGCTGCGAAAACAGAAGAGCCATCCTGGGATTTGGAAACTCGCGGGGGCCACCATTCGCACGGAAGGTTTCTTGCAACTTTGGCAAGGTCTTTCACCGGCTTTGGTTCGCCACCTAAGTATGTGTTGGCGTTTTTGTGTTCTCTTTCTAAATTATGATCCATTTTGCCTATATTTAGATCTGTGGTATGGCAGGACCCGTAATGCGAATGCCCCGAGCTGAGTTGTCTTATAGCCTTGTTCAATCTCTTTTAAGTATACGGTCTAAGCGGGGATATTACGTTCATTGAAACACAAGCACTGGAGAAGGAAGACTCCTTATAGCTAAGTTTTCGAGGCCCTACCATGTCTTTACTATCAACATAACAAAATTCAGCCTATGACATGACAGTAAACACGTCCCCGCGAGGGTCCAGGACTATTTACACAGGTTTTGTGTCTACTGGCTTTCGTTTGGATGACAGGTATCTGGTTACGCGGAAGATGTTATAACTAGAGTTGAAATAGAATCTTCTTGTTGGGAGCGATTCCATGGTCTCGTGTAGCCGTTGGGCAGTTTTTCACCGTCATCGTTACCAAACGTAACGAATAATGTTGTAAGATCTGTTATACCGGTCAAAGTGATCGCGGCGGTTATGATGAACGAATTCTCATCGGCCCAGTTGAGAGAGCTCCAGGACCGCTGCATGACCAAGGAAGTCTTTGGCTCGGGTTAACTCTTTCTGTCCAAACATCTGCTTCCCACACTCTTCATGGCGTATGTCGAAAAAGATGCCACATTGAACAATCCATTCTGTCAAACCAAAGTTCTTTTGCCGTCTTGTCCACCGATGTTCAGTCTGTCCCACAAACTGGAGAGGTTTGTGAGAGGCCTCGGATTATTTCGCACTTGTAGTGACAGTCTTTGGAAGGATCGTACCAAACATATAGATATTTGTTTCGCTTCTCTTTCAGTTTACACGGGATCACGAGTACCAGTGTACGAACTCATTCGCCGGGACGTATTCGATTTGCCCCCAGCCGCTCACTTTGCGGTCAAATCTGATGGGACCGAAAAAGACTATCCGCCCTTGGACCGAAATCCCGGCTTTGTTGTACGTGCGGCACTTGCAGGAGTAATGGCTGGAGCTTTTGCGCAGTTCCTAGCCAGTCCCACAGATCTTGTCAAGGTCAGTTATTACACACAGTCGATCTATTAGCACTGGAGTTCCCGCACCAAGTACATGTTTCCAGATGCAGGAGTTTGTTTGTATATCGACTTGGGCCATCCCTTGTGATGCACATGCTGCTTATTCCAGTACTAACTGGATTATATGATAGCGGAAGTTGATGCACATCAGACGGACTAACCGCATAACAGTTGGCCCCATGTAACATCTAGTTTTCGGCTTCTTCCGTCAATACCTTGGAAACCACTATCCAGTCCCGTTGACCGCTGTTTGATATTAGGGCTTTCAAGGCAAACAGTTAAATGCTACAGTCTTTATTTGCATCTTTATCTCAAGTTATAAAGAAAGGCGGGCTGCCAACCCGGAGGCCCTCGTGTGAGGTCCGAACCCAGGCCACCCAAACAGTAATCCACGCCATTGTCCACTCGACCACCCGAGTCCTACTCTTACTAGAGTTCATCTACATGCCGAACATCTGACATGCGAGGCGAGTGTGTTACCACTACTCCACCAGTGTACACTGGGCGAGTCTGAATTGTCGCGTGGTCAGTATCTCAAAAGGTTCTCACGACCGGGCGTACATATTTAACGTTGGTCACAGCAATGAAAATGAACTTAAATGCGAGAAAACGCATCGGTCTAACACTGGCTTATTTTCATGAGCGACCGGGCAAAAGCGTAGTACAGATGTCTCATTGCGTGTTAATAGTGTTGGATGCGATGCGCGTATTAGACTAAACATTATCCATGGTCCGCGTTCCAGTGGACTTCCCGAACACTACTTTACGATCGTTTTGATTCACGCCAATGCATCGTGGCTTTCATCTTTTGACCGCGTGGTAGTTTTAAATATATCCACTTCACTAAAGAACCCAGGGGCAGTGAGCCTTTTGCCACATGCTTGTACCCAGTTGTCGATATGCTGATACGTATCGGATTGTCATCCTTGAGTTTTGTTTTCACTCGCACCGGTTGGATCTGTATCTTGTTATCACTTTTTGTATGTGAATGTGCCTTCAGAAGATATGCTGCTTTTCACTTGTTTTCTCGACCATCCCGTGGGCAAATGTTGCCACCTCTGCAAGCAGACGATGTCATTTTGCACGTACGACCAAATAAAAACAATACAAAAGCTACATTGTCCGTAAGTTCTGCTAAACTAGCGTGGAATATACTAGGCGCCCTACAGGACGGGCATTTCATCGACTTCATGGAAGAAACGATAGGAAGCACTTCATTATCATCCTGAATATATGCTCTGCCACCCGTTTTGTAGACATTTTGACAAAAACAGGAGATCCTGTTTCCTGGCAAATGTTCTCTGCAAGCAGACGATGTCATTTTGCACGTACGACCAAATAAAAACAATACAAAAGCTACATTGTCCGTAAGTTCTGCTAAACTAGCGTGGAATATACTCGGCGCCCTACAGGACGGGCATTTCATCGACTTCATGGAAGAAACGATAGGAAGCACTTCATTATCATCCTGAATATATGCTCTGCCACCCGTTTTGTAGACATTTTGACAAAAACAGGAGATCCTGTTTCCTACAGCAATTTGACGCGATGAGAGGGACTCCCTCAAGATGTATAACACCTGCTGAATGCCCCAGACAGTGGATCATAGCTGAACGGCAATCATTGATAGCAGACAAAGCACCGACACCTTCGTGGGCAAGTCGATATATTCCGGTAAACATGTCCAGTTTCTGGATCTTGATGATGTTAAAAATTACTGTTGATAGACGTTCACGGGCGTTATGAATAATCACTCGAAACCCCTCTTTAAGAGGCTCATACCTGTTCGTTTGGAAATGTAGAGTTGGAGGTGCGTGCTCAATTGGCCAGCAGTTTCGGCAATTCTTGTTGCAAGCCGACCTTGTTGTCGGGTAACGAAAGTGGAAGATAGAATATTTACGAGACAACTTACCTTCTCTGATTAGCTCAATGGGAGAAAAGGTTGAGGACCGGTGGTCTGGATCGCTCTGTTGAGTAAATTGATCACCGTCAGACCATCTTCCGGGAGCATCCCGCACATTCAGAGTGCAAAGTCATGCTTCCGAACGTGCACCCCCGAACATGTCACTGCAATTCTATGAGAGGCACTTGGGGTTGCGGAGGATTTCACATTTTACTAACCTCTAATGGAATCAGTACACTGTTCTCATAGAGCAAAACCATGTTTGCTAGTTTGGGTCACTTGTGGCGTCAAAAAAGCACATCAATGGGTCTCAGGGACCGTGTGTGACAGAGCTGCATTATTTCGTGGTTGTGAAAATTGGTCTCTTTGGTCAGATGATGTTAGGAGTCTTCAGGTTGTCTCAAAAGCATTGCTGGTGTAGGATGACGTCAACGAATTAGTAACAAAGTGATTAGAAATTAGCAAGTGGATGTTTGGTTGTGCAAGGGGTCCCTCAGTCGCGGAAAACACCCAGCTCGGCCTGGTGTTACACATGGCTAAGCATCGAATACCGAGACGAGTGTTGTTCTCTATGTCTCCTTCAGAATGGCGTGAAGGTGGACAACCCATGACTTGACAGAAGGGTTTGATAAAGGTTACGGAGAGTTTGTGTGTGATGCACCTTCCACGATAGGCTTACCGTGACCCCTACGCTTGGTTGGAGACCTAAGAAATGGCTGCTAATTGGTGTCTGGCGTTCATGCTCTCAGTTTCTTTCCAGGTTGTCTGATTGGGCGCTTGGACTAGCAGGCACCTCAGGATGCTTGACATAAGCCAGCTCTAGATCCCTTCCTTTCACTCTGCGGATTTTAGTACCTTGTGGTTGTACGGCAGTGAGGCACCAGTGTCAACACTGATGTTGCTGTTTCAGATAATGGTGGTCTGAGTCACTCAGAGCGCTCGGAGCTTGGAGCACGACTTCCTGATCAAAACGTCCATGATATGCTACTAAACATTTCGATTCCTCCTCTGTGTGCTTAGGTAGCCCGACAGTATTTGGACCATCATGCTTCCCACGGCTGTGCTCCGGTGCAGCGTCATGGCTAGTTTGTGGAAAGGATGCGTGATCATTTTTCGTCGTTTAGCGTCCGGGGCACTAGGTGTA
Source organism: Opisthorchis viverrini (assembly GCF_000715545.1). Taxonomy (NCBI): domain Eukaryota; kingdom Metazoa; phylum Platyhelminthes; class Trematoda; order Opisthorchiida; family Opisthorchiidae; genus Opisthorchis; species Opisthorchis viverrini. Next base: position 145,793 of record NW_008752230.1, on the reverse strand, counting down.
AAATGTATCTTGAACGTCGTACGAAGATTGCTTTAAGAAACCCATTCATGACGACTGTTCGTGGTTTTGTTCGTATAGTATTTCGGGCTTTCTGATGTCTTTTTGAGGTGCACCTTCCATACGGTCAGTGGAAAGTATTTAGAACAGACTATCGCCGTCGTTGCTCATTTGGAGTTTGTCGGTCTAACGTGTGCGATTTGTCTTCAGGTGCTTGATTTAGAATCTTTCCGTGGGTTTCGGGTTTTCCTCAATCCTGTGGATCTGCTTATCGGATTTCGTCTTAAACTGCAATCCAATTGTTTACCAACCGCTTCTGAAACGAAGCTGCACTCTCATTCGGACAACCGACTGGAGGTGCCGAAACGAGTTGAGTGTCAGGTTTGGGCTTTCCCATAGGAACTTGGCAGATTCACCTGATCGATTTGGTGTCCTGTCCTTGGGACCTCACGATTGAAGAGTTATTTTAGTAGCTCCCATTCTAAGCTTCCCAATTTTCGGAATACTCTTTCAACTACTAACGCGTTACTCTTGCAGATAATGTTGGCTGATAACGGCGCAAGTGTGTAGAGGAGATCACCTAGCAACTCACATGTGCACGTTTTTTTATCATCGAATTTTTCTGATCTACAAAACATTTATAGGTACGCCTTCAAACCGAAATGAAATGGAGAACTGAAGCGGCTCTCTCCGCATTCGGAAGTTCCGTTCCTTCACCCTCAGCTTCACCGAAGTACGTTATCCTATATAGCCCTCTGGACGACACCGTTTTGTCAAAATCTCTTGATTCCATAACCACTTTGGAGTTCTCGTTACCTAGTCAAATTCTTCACTTTCTAATCCAATTACATGATGAGCCCCAAGAAGGGCAAAACCGATCGCGGGTTTTCGAAAAGTCTTCAGCAACCTTATGAGTACTGTACTACGTCTATACGATGTATCGCGATGTCTCGAATATCGTGCCAACTGAAACCTGAGGCGACCTGATGCAGCACATTCAGTTGCTTAAAAACACCACAAGCGAGAGATTCAGCTGGGTTCCACGTGAGTCTCCCGTCAAAACCAAATTGGTACGCAAATATGGGTGTACTTCACTAATTTCGTGCAATTTGGGTTGGCGAAAATTCGGAGACCGCGCTTACCTGATGAGCCCCAAGAAGGGCGAACCCGGTCGTGAGCTGTCGAGGAGTTTTCAGCAACCTTATGAGTAGTGTGTTACATCTGGTTACATGCTGTTTTTATTCATATCTCGGAATAAAATGTAGATCTTGTGATAATTTGCTTTGATTATCAAGCTGATGACGTGTCTCACCTTGATCGGTGAAGTCATGAAGTCACTCTCAACACCATTATTTTGTGACTGTAATAACATTGTTGAGTACAAGGCATATAAGTAACGAAACGGTGAGTTAAGTTCTCGGGGAGTTTTTGGAAGAAACGGAGAGAGGAGTCTAGTTCCTTGATTGTCAGCTTCATTTACGCGTTAATAGCGCTGCTCTGGTAACACTACCTCTAGGTATAGAATATCGATAAATCTGTGGGTGTTTTACCACGATCTGGTACTCGTCTAGCCTTGAGTTCTTACCATTTTCCGTCTAGTCAGAAGGACTTTGCGTCATCTGACGTACTGACTGGTTTAAGCGCTTCTAGCTCCCGGCGGCTAGAATGTTCGTTGGTTATTGTTATATCTGCCTGAGTTGCCAGTCTGTTTTATCTGACTGCTGTTCCCGCTCCAGTGCCTAGTACCGGAAAAAAGGATAAGGAACACAACAGCTTTATTGCGAACAAGCGAGTGCGAGAGTGTGAGCGCGAAAGTACAACGTTCTCAAGTGGTTTTATTAGAGGGGTAGATCTTCGTCCCACGCTGTCAGGCTTTGATACAAGGCTGTCACGCGCTGCTTATTGAGTGGGCGTTGTCTGTTCGGTCAGCATCTAGTGGAGTTGCAGTTCTCAGCGGTGGTTACTTTCAGGAATCTGACCTTCCTGGTAGTTATCATAATGGGCTCCGAGCCCTTATCGCCAAGGCTGCTGTTCGTTTTTCAAGACTCGTACAGACTCCGGCCTGGCCTCTTTGTGCCTCCCGACTCGTTCCGTTGTTTATGTCGACTCGGTTTTGAATGTCTGGAAGAGATACTAACCGAGGAAGTCCACCGACAACAGCTCAACATACTCTTCTCGAATTTGGGTCAAACTGACGAATGGCATGAAATACAAATTGCAGGTGATTTAGTCTTCGAACGGCCACAACGCCACACTTGATTGCACTCTACAGTTTTGATTGAAACGAGGCAATTTGTACTTCCAGATAGACAACACGATGCAATGTGAAGAGCCCCGAAGCGCTGGTGGGCCCACAGCCTCGACAGTGTTCGAAAGAAATCATATAAAAGGCTAAATGAGAAAGAGAGAAGTCTCAACTGCTATTCCAACCATCCGCAGCAGTGAATTGAAAACACTGACAGTCAGTCCTCACAGACGAATCTGGGTGTACATGAAGTCCCTTTATTTGCCGCGATGATCAGACCGTCTTACAGAAGTTGTCCACACTACAAGCACTTTCGATCCGTAGCACACTACTGACAAAGTTCGCGAAGACTGTGAAATCTCGCTACCGATCTCGCCCTTGTTAGGATTCACCAGGCGAGAATAGTCTTCGAGCTTCTGTCAACCTTGTGTTCTACTTAAAAACCCAGATGGTTTGAATCTGTCGAAATACACACATTTGCAAGTTAAGCTGATGTTGACAGAAGACTCAACCGGGGACTCTCATGAACTGGAAATTCAACCGGGATTCAGTCAATGCAATGTGTGGGATATCGTGCCGACTGAACCATAAGATGGAGTTTCCGCGGCACATTCCGTTGAAGTATATCGTAGGTGAGTCCCCCGTCAACCAAGTTAATTTACGAATGAGTGTATTTCGCCAGGTTCAGACTATCCTTCTCCGTTCCTGAGTGAAAAACAGCTTATATGCCACCCGACAATTTCTGTAGAACATTTAAATGGCGAGCAAAGAAGTTGGGGGTTCCAGGTCTCCTGTGCCCATTGGGTTTTCAAAAGATGGTAGAATTTAATTTCGAGACTCACTGGAACATCAATTTAAGGACTGTCACTTCTGGGTCGCTACCAAGCCTCATCCAAGCACTCTTGAGAAACTGTCATAAAAATCATGCAGGGTTCCATCCAAACCGCTGACGCCTTTCCGACAACCAAAACACTAGCCCACGTACAGAAGATCAACAGTCCTCTCTTCGAAGAGAGGGACTACCCACCCAACAGTACACTGAAAATGTCTTCTCGAATGGTGACGAAACGTTTGCAAATCAATTGCCAAGCTCGGCGAACAGATCAACAGCCACCTGATCAATTACTAACTGGTGCACCCGAGCTACCAATATTCCAACAAATTACCAATACTCTCAGGTTGCCCAAGCCTAAACAGAGAAATTGGAGAGGCTGAGGTCGGATTCGAACCACGGACCTTCCGGTCAGTAAACTGGCGCTCTAACAACTTGAGCCATCTCAACCAAAAAACACTGGCAATCTTGGTTGAAAAACTTGGTTGAGGACGAGTTGGAACCACCAACCAGGAACATCACGCAAATGAAATTCTAATTTTGAATATCAGCTGGACCATCTTCGTACGGGTATACTATCATAGTGTCTGTTTGAAATCATCGCTTTGGATAGTTATGGTGACGCTTATAGCCTACTTGATGTTGAACTCGTTATTTAAAGGACCTTGGATTTGCTTACTATCAGTAAGATCACGAGTTATGTCCGGTGAGATTATAACAGAACAAAGCGAGGCTTTTCACTCAAATGTCATGCGGATTCGGATCGATTAGGGTCATTGATTTTCACGCACGCTTACTCCGAACAAAGATTTTCATCGCTGAAGTGAACAACTCGATTCAGCTCAGAATGCCGAGAGTTAGCCACAGAGCAAGTTTATCATCTAGATTGCAGGGCGATTTTCTTCTATCCCCCATTAATTTGACTTGACGCTTACTAAGGTCAAAGTGATCACGATACATTGTGATCACTGCGAATGTTCTTCCAATTATCGGATTGGTTGAAACAGGTCAGTCGTTCCGATGCACTACTCATAAAGTTGCTGAAAACTCACCAGCTATCGGATTGGTTAAAACAGGTCAGTCGTTGTAATACACTACTCATAAGGTTGCTGAAAACTCCTCGACAACCCAGGACCGGTTTCGCCCTTTTTGGGTCTCATCAGGTAGGCGCAGTCCTCGAGTTTCTGTCAGTCGTTGGTTCGCCACTCGGACATGATCGATCCATTCGGTCTGTCATTCGGCGCTCGGTCATGTGACTCATAATCCATTACAGAGTCTTCTTGCCCCGTAACCGTGAGTTTCACCAATGCTTCTTTCACTGTTAATCTAATCTCCGACAATCTTCACCACCCCGAGACATGGTCGTTTGAATTGGCAAACCGAAACCCACAAGCACGCTGCGAACTGCCCCGCCCTCATAGACCTGTTTGCGTCCCTGATCTCTTGACTACTTACAATAAGCGAGTAGGCTAATTATTATGCATAAATGAACTAGCTTCCACCAATGGCTTGGCTTGGTGGGACGCAATGCGACTATGGCTATTGGACTATCATATCAGTTTTATATAGCTTCTGTTGTAGTGGTCTTCCACTTTATCCCCAGCATGTTACATAAAAATAAGAATTGTGAGTCTATTCCCTGGGAACTAAATATCCTACGTGTGCATGTGGGATACGTTTTTACAAATTGTTTTGGTGAACACTGAGTCACCATTGGCCATCCCTTTTTGTCTTCTAATTTTTTTGCTTGTCTCATACGTGTGGCACTTCATTTGACTTCCCCCGTCACGTGCTCCTCTTTTTCCAGTAGTAGAATTTTCAATTTAACCTTTGTTTTTCTTGGCCTCTGATACAAATGACTTATAGGTTGATTTTACAATTTTGACCAATGTTTCCCTTCCTAAAATGTCTTTCTTCGATAAGCTTTCGTTTTGAAATGTTGTTATGCTTAATAAACCGCGTATTCTCTTTCAAAAGTGATTGATAAGCTATAGGTTCTTCGGAACTTCACCGTGCAAGGTTCGATACAATGGTTCCAGAAATCTCACTACAGAAGCAATCGATTTACCTTCAATTTTCGCACCTTATGATCAAGACTTGGCCTGACGAAGTTTTTGTGTTAAAAGCGAAATGTTGCCCAGCAATAAATCTACCGATTTTCACCAAATTTTTCCGATACCTATGACTACTGAATCCGTTCCAAGTACTGAACATACCGTCAATCTTCTTTGGATTACTGATTAGAGCAGGTTTATTTTTCCAAGGGGGAACAGTTGTATCGAGGGAATGCTGGCTCTCATCCTTGTCAAAAGTCATGGCTTCCTTATTTTAACAGTAGCCTTTCGAACATTCCCGTAAGGAGTCTTCCTTCCCCTGTTGCAGCCTTATTGTCGTTTTTGTTGTTTATCCTCAAAGCATACAATCGCCTTTCGAATAGCACCGAACCATACAGCTTTTGTGACACCATATTAGTGAGTCTAGGTAGTGTTGATTTACTCGGTCTGTTGCTTCTTTTCATCCGGGTGCACTCCAACGACAACATATCTGCAATCAACCATCAGTACTCGCCCCCTGATTGTGTACACAACGTGGTAAATGTGCTGCTTCGTTTCGTGGAAGAGGTTTTTCACTCTTTTCTCTTCTCGTCACTTGCTTGGCAGACGTCTCAGCTTCGTGGGTTGTCTAAAACAGCTCTACTCCGAAGGTGGTCCAACAGCACTCTGGCGTGGTGGCCTCGCCAATGTGCAACGCGCGGCGCTAGTGAATATGGGTGAACTGACAACGTATGACACGGCAAAGCGCTGGTTCGCCATTCGGTTCCGATTAAAGGTATGCGCTGGTAGTCGTTCCATTCGGTCGTGCCGTTGACTTATAACCTGTTTTCTCACCTAGCGCTGTAGAAGACTAACGCACTTTCTCTCTTTGTCGAGTAATGGAGGCTTAGGCGATCATTGTAACTGCCCGATTTTGTTTGCTTTATTCACTTCCCTGCCTTAATCCAACCCATTGTTTTTGCTGTCTGCTCAAGTTTTCCTCGATTCTTATCATACTTGTTGCTCGCTAAATACGAGTTTCTCTGTGAGGACCGTTGATTGGTTAGGATATTGCTCATGATACTCATGTAATTGGAAGACTTGGTAGAACTTGAGGTTGCTAGATGGTCTTGTGGTTGATTCATCGCAGCACTCACCTGCTAAGCCTCAATAAATGTGAGGCTGTTCAGAAAGTAGCGAGATCGCCCATCACATCCTTCCCGACAGCCACAGGATTTGGCTGGGTTTTTTCAACCAGTACCAATTTTCAATTGCCCATGGCATTTGAAAGGCGTGCGTTGTTCTAACTAACTCATGACTTAGGTAATTCACGAGTGGACTGTTGAAACTTTTGGGAAGCTTTCATTTGAAAACACTTTATCCCTGACAGTCTGGAAAGGAATGGGTGTACGGTGTAGGCATCCTACTGAACAGATCATCAGGTCGTCATTGGCACCTGGCTTACTGAATGTGTTGAATTCATTAACGGGCTCGAATTCATCCTCCTTCCTGTGTAAGTCTTATTCATGTGTTATGTCACTTCCACCTCCCCGAATCATTGGTGAACGAAACTGTGGCGTCTACAACCACTGTATGACAAGTACACCTTTATTACTGCTGACAATGATAATGATGATGATGATGATTTGCTCAGCTGACCACAACTCTTTCAAAACACAGAAAGACAAGGACGTAGTTGCACTCAATTCCCCGGAAAGATGTCTTTCATCGCCATAAATCGTCCAGCTGTAGCATCCTTTCGTTGCCTAGCTGCCATGCCACCCGAAGGAAGCACGAGGACTGGGATACTGCCAGGTTGCCCAAGCCTAGACAGGGGAAGTCGAGAGGGTTCGAACCACGGACCTTCCGGTCAGTGAATTCGCGCTCTAACCACTTGAGCCATCTCTCC
>NW_008752230.1:135458-138747 GCF_000715545.1 Opisthorchis viverrini | reverse complement strand
CAAGCCTAGACAGGGGAAGTCGAGAGGCAGAGGTCGGGTTCGAACCACGGACCTCCCGGTCAGTAAATTCGCTCTGTAACCACTTGGGCCATCTCTCCCAGCTGTCGATTGTTTTGTTCGGATACACACGTGTCCTGATTGGTACTTTACGTCTCCACTACTTTGGTGAACGGTTGTGACTAAGTCAAACAATAATGGTAACAAAACATAAGTCACCTATCTGTGGAGCAGTGACCGCCTTGTCATAGTTTGTAAAAGATTACGACAAAGCCTGTGCCGTTGACTGTTAGTCCACCCACAATATTCAAGTGCAAACGCTATAGTTCTTCCGTCTATACTTCGTTCGGACTTTGTTCTATGCTTCGCCGCCAACTTTTAAACCGATTCGAATCATCAATTTTGGCTTTTCAGCTTCATATCCTTTACGCTTACAGGACGGACCCCTTTTACATATTTGTGCTTCGACCATGTCTGGCCTGGTCGCCGCTCTACTAGGGACACCGGCAGATTTGATCAAGACCCGGATCATGAATCAGCGAGGCTCACTTCAGTCGAACGAGCTGCTCTATAGTGGTGTGGTGGATTGCGCCTACAAAATTGTGAAAACAGAAGGATTCTTGGCTTTGTACAAAGGCTTTTTTCTCATCTGGGCGCGATTGGTGAGTTTCCTTGTATTCCAGCGCAATCCTTGGTCGATATGTTTTGTTCGTTCGTCTGCCTCCACGGTGGTGTTCGTGCTATAGCAACGGATGTCATAATGCTTACGAATACGGTCTTGTTTTGTAGTCCACCGCCAACTATTCTCGTCTCCAGAACTGTCCGCTTTTATGTGTGATTACGCGGCACCAAAACTGTGAAATTGTGTTGGAGAGATCGTAAAGGTTCATCGAGTTTCTCGTAAAAAAAAGCGAACATTCGTTCCACCGGTAAATGCAGCCCCCCGTTTTTTGCTCCACCTACACGAATCTGGCACACTTCTTTGGATAAATGGGCTTGCTTCTTCCCAAGTTCGTTAATTGTATCACTGTTTTTGCCCCGGATACAGCCCACCATCATGATGGTGATGGGCGTAACTGCCACTCAGCCATGGGAAAGAGCGCCCTGCTAACGGATAGAAAGAAAGGCTAGAGACTCGGTACAGAGGGCCTAGGGAAGGTGAACAAGAGCAACGAGATAAGCCCATCTGAGGGATGCCTTTACTAGGATCCTTTGTAAACCTCGCCCAACACGAGCCGAACTTCAGCTAAGCCGTCTTCACATGTTTCATCAGTAGTATACACGGTTACACTGGTAACTATGTTTCACAGAAGTTCTGGATTGTCATCGCTTCTTTCGTCTAAACTTTGCAACTCCATCCAATTTGTCAACATTCCAGTCAACAGAGTTCCTGTTATTCTTTTTTTTAATTTGCAAGGGGTCTTTGATCGTGTAAACCGTTTGTTACGTAATAAGAAACAACGCTGTCTGCGTAGCTGATTTGAATAAAATGGTCTGTCTAGCGAATGTGTTCATCTTCAATAGGTTGGCTATTCGACGTGCATTTGCGTGTACGCGCTGTCTCATTACTGATTGCATCATTTAAAGTAGTGCAAGCTAGATGTTCATTTTCCATCTGCTCATATGAATCTTTTTCGTGAAGGTTGTGTCTGAACTGTCGCTGGTGACCAAGTTTGCCCGTCATATTCAGCATTGGACCGCCGGACTCCGTATCTTTGTTGTTGTTCTTCCGAGTATACTATGAATGTACATGTGTTTTTTGTAGTTCTCAAATACGTTAGGCCTATCCACAGGCAGCTAACTGGTGTTCATTAGCATCGAGTTTGTTGGCGTTGGGGCCACGAGGAATTGGCTTTATTAATCCAGATTCGTACCCAAGATATTGAGATGGCTCAAGTGGTTGGAGCGCGAATTCACTGACCGGAAGGTCCGTGGTTCGAATCCGACCTCTGCCTCTCGACTTCCCCTGTCTAGGCTTGGGCAACCTGGCCAACCCTCGTGCTTCCTCCGGCAGCTAGGCGCTGGAAGGGTGTTACAGCTGAACGATTTATTTAACCTATAAAATCCACTTTCATCTCATCACTGGTGTTTAAACAGTACGTCCTGTGTCCGTCTAAATCATTCCTCTCCATCTCCCTGTCCTTCCCTCAGGCCCCGTGGTCTCTGACTTTCTGGCTTACCTACGAGAAAATCCGTACTGTATGTGGCGTGGGCGGCTTTTGAATGTCACCTTCCGCGTGGACCATCTTCATATGCCTTGCATACTTGATTTTACCTCCAGTTCCAAGCACCCCTCCTTTTTATTGTGGCCATTATTTTTGTTGATTCCCACGTTAGCTGCAAATAGAGGCAACTATTTTCATTCGCAAGCATCTCTTGTATCTCCATGACGTGCGGGTAATTACGGAGTACAGTCGTAGGGAACAGCATAGAAAGTTGATAACCTACTACGCCTGCGGGGGGCGAGTTAGCCCAAGTGGTTAGAGCGCGAATTCACTGACCGGAATGTCCGTGGTTCGAACCCGACCTTTGGTCCTCGACTTCCCCTGTCTAGGCTTGAGCAATATCCCAGTCCTCTGGTCTCTTTCGTGTGGCACGGCAGCTAGGCACCGAAAGGGTGCTACAGCTGAACTACGCCTGCAGAGATGATTCGTGTTTTGTGGTGTCTTTTGAAGTGGCGTCACGGGAAGTTTCGCCATGTATCTATCGTTTTTTCAAAATGGAAGAGGTGTATGGGAGCCACAGTGAGAATGTCAAAACTAGAGACTAATGATCCGAAGGAGCTGCCCGTTTTGGTACGTGCGACTATTCCGTACCTGGTCACACCCCGTGAGCTACCCGAGGCCCCGAATCTATGTTCTGAGTTGAGTACTGATCTGTATGATTGCAATGGTCGCATCAAATTTAATCTTCCTGGCCGAATTCTTGTGAGCAAGCGAATCCGGGATCTTGTCCAGATAAGCCCCGCCACCAATGCAGAAAGTGCATGTGCGAAGGGCCAAGCCCCGCCACTTATTGCCAGCTCCAGTTTAATGTACGCACATAACCTTGACCTATTTTTGATGGAAACAACTCCTTATCCGCATCTAGGCTCATTTTGTGCAAAAACGTTCTCCGTTCGCACGTAAAACCTTAAATGAACTTTCCAACGCTTTCAACCCTCGTTCATCACAAGGAGACGGCAATACCTTTTTGCAAAGCCACGGAGTGATCCATCAGCAGCGGTTATGCAACAATGGCCACCAAATGACACTCAACTGTTTCTGACAGGTGGAGGTGTAATGCCCGACAG
>NW_008752230.1:124098-135089 GCF_000715545.1 Opisthorchis viverrini | reverse complement strand
CTTTGTGGATCCAATGACTGGAGCTCACACATGAACCATCGACTCTCTTTGACACGTCTACAAGATGCAGAATAAACACCAATGCGGTACACATCAATCTTCAGTGGACAGCTACTTGTGTGAGTTCGTTTGGACGCAAAGGCACCGAAAAACGGACCTTTTCATGCAAACTATTAATGACGTGTCCCAATTTAACCCTCCTCAATAAAAACAAAAATTGCAAATTTCGTATCCTCTTTTTTCTAATCTTTTTGGGTGGCGGGGGTTATCCGGAAAAGATGGCTCTCAGTATCCGCACAGTGGAATTGATTTTTCGAAAGTTATGACGTGTCCCTGATGGACTAAATCAATCGGGCAATTGAATTGACAGTACCAGTCCAAACCTATAAGCCCCATTTGGGCCTTCCAGGGTCTCAGCGATACTGGGAACTTATTCCGCCAGAGGTGTGATTGCTTCAGCGGACAATGAAATTTGGTGAGCTGCAAAAATATGACGGTAGATTAGGACGGTTTTTGGTTTGAGCACATAAGCAACAAAATGCAACATTTTGGCGTAGGAAGTTTTACTCCACTCGTAAAGGTTTTGAAGCTCAAGGAGAGGCACCATAAAAAGATCCATGGATCCGCTTTCACTTGTGTTACAACCCTGTTTACTATATTTTTACGTGCCTAGAAACTTTTTTCGGGAGCAGCGAGTCTTTTTTAAGCTGAAGCTCCCTCCAGAAAACAATTGGTCTGTGCTTTCGTCGCCTTTTTCTCCAAGATGTAGCCTCGGAAGGACTTTCTCAATGGACCATTCGGCTCTTACAATAACACTACAACGGCCAGGAAAGTGTTGTTCGACGGTGAATCCCCGTAGTGGGGCTCATTAAGTGCTTGAGTCAGTAAATCAGTTTTTCTACAACAGGACAAAAAGTGGTGACGCTGCCATGTTCGACTACCCGGACAGCTTTGTTTCAACTGGGTTTCATACCCGGTGGCTTTGACGCATGGGGAACGTCAGCGAATTGCGTTACTTCTGTTTGCACGCATGAGTAGCTGTTTACTTTGCGGCTTCAGATGACTCTTGGCACTTGATGACAAAATTACTCTCCTGGTACCTGAATTCCCCTCCAAGAGGGTTTCTTTAGTGACTGCATAACTCGATTTCCTCATTCAGGTGGACTGGTTTTGACGGGACACACCGCTCATCAGATTGCTGAAAACCCTTCGACCGGTTTCGCCCTTCTTGGGACAGTCGCCGAGTTCTCGTCAACCCCATGTTCTACCTAAATCCAAAGTGTGGGCGAAATACACCCAGTTACACAGTAAGCTGAGGAACATGAGACTCAGCGCGATTCAGTTGAGTTCCCCGTTAAAAACCGATCAGTGTGTAAATGAGTGTGGTTCGCAAATAAACCGGGATTGTTTTTCACGCCAGTCCTTTGAACACCAGCTGAAGAGAGGGACAATTCCTACTCGAATTGGAGTGGAACAATAAGTACCTGAAGTCACTTAGAGCAGTCTCACAGGCACTCTTACCTCCAATAGGAATGATTAGCCCAACCGAAATTTCCGATATCCTGTTACTGGTCTACATCTTGGCTGTAAACCTGTATGGGCCTTTCGATGCAATAATGTGATGGGGGGAGAACCGGGGATTACCTAATAGTATTACCGGAGCGTTGCACTCACGACTCGTTGAGGTAACATAGTGACGGTGTAACGGTGATACTACTGATGGAGGCATGCGAGTAGCATGTTTTCTCGTAAATCCGCTTCGCGTCTCTTGAAAAGTGAGCTCTATCACAGAATTTCTGGAGTTGCATTTGCTTGCATTTGAGAAACAGGTAATGAATATCCAGGAAAGTTCAGAAAGACGCGTTCAAGGAGAAGCTGAACATTCAATTCTTGTAAACAAGATGCATATGAGAGGGTTTCTCCTTTGTCCAATAGTCTGGAACTATTCAGTTGGCATTTTCCAATAAGTAACTCCGCAGCGAAGGCCTTCTTAAAAAGGGAGGTCTGTTGCGGAATTTGTGGAGTCCCTTTGTAACATTTGCTTGGATTTGAGCGATGAATGATTGGAGTCAATGAATATCCAGGAAAGTTCAAGAAGACGCGTTCAGGAGAAGATTAATGTCCAGTTTTTGCAAATAAGATGCAAATGAGAGTTTTGCTTCCCTGTCGAATGATCTGTAACTGTTCAGTTGGCGTTTTCTAATGAGTAACTCCGCAGCGAAAGCCTTCTTCCTTTCAACGGTAGACCATGGTTCGCTCACAAAGGTTTAGTTCTCAAGAGGGCCAACCGATAAGGGCCGCGGTCAAATATGAACGGGATTGGTTGTCATAGAGCCTATTGTCCTCCACAGTGAAGGTCACTGGCGCTAGAATAAGCTAGGGTAACATCATGAAATCCCTTTTGCCGCCATGTGACCGGCTCGGCAACGTCCTTACCAGAAGGTCGACAGCTCTTCCTGCAAACGATTGGTGCCAACAGCATTGTTGTTGCATCATCTTTTGACTCCGGAAAATTTTGTTGTAGTTGGCTTGCTGAATAGTTTGAGATTATAAATAAAAACAATCGTTCAGCTTTCAATGCCTAAATGCCGTGCCATCCGAAGGGAGCATGATGGCTTAGATACTGCCAAGTTGCCCAAGCGTAGACACGAACAGTCGAAATGCTTGAGTTGGGTTGGAACCGTGTACGTTCCAGTTTGCACCTTGAGCACTTGAGTAAATGTGAGAAAACAACACACGATAACCGACAAAGACGTTTCTATCGTGAATGCGGAATGCAAACGATGTCAGTACGCTCGTCCTCGTACGCTTTCATGTCATCTACTCAAATTCGCCTAGACGACTCAGAAGTACTCGCTCATGATGACTCAGAAGACCAGTTGATCACAGTGCCTTGGGTCCCAGGTACAGGCGTGCAACAGCATTGAAAATGGGGATCGTTCATCCATATTTTTCCACTGTGTAATAAAAAGTTTGGGTACAGTCAGTGACGTTAGTCAAGTGATGAATATGGTGCAAAAAAGCCGCTTCATATTCAAGATTCACAATATATTGTCTAGGCGCAACACACTACTCACAAGAAGACTAATAAAAACGAGAGTTTCGGCTGGTTTCAGTTGAGTGTCCGATCGAAAGCAAATTTTATGCAAATTGATTAATTTCATCAGGTAGAACAGAAACTGGGGGACTTCGTCTTTCTGATGAGCCTCGAAAGGCGTGAAACTGGTAGAGGTTCATCGAAGTGTTCTTAGCAGACGTATAAGTAGTGTGTTACCTCTAGTCAGTTTTTTATTGTTTACCCTCTACCCTCTTGCGAGTAGACTGTCAACGTTTCTAAAATAGCCTCCGTCATGGGTATTAATGGTTTGTTACAAGCACCTGTTTTGATGTCTGTTCTGTTCCGTCACATGACTAACTGCTCGAAATTGTCTCACCTATGGCGGAAGAGAGCGACCTGCTGTTCAATCCACCCATTCAAATCGACCGAAACACTGATGTGATAACTGATCGTTGATCAGACCCAATAATTATGGCCCGTTGTAATGCTTTGGAATCATAACGAAGTGAACACCCGCCTGATTCGTCACCCAGTTAACCTGTACAGTCGGCGAAACGAAGCTCATGTCCTATGAGGATCACCATCCGTACGTTCTTATAATTTGAAACACTTGGTCGAAAAGAAAGTTGATTTTCCGTACTAAAATGACGAGAGGAGCAAATTTAGCATAGCATCGACTCAAGGTCATTCCTTTAAAAATATCGATCCTGAGGACTGTCGTACAACAGTACACTGGCACTTTTGCAACAAGCAGTGCACTGCAAAACCGTTTCCTCATTACTCACTCGCCGGTTATTGCACTTCAAGAACTCGCAGTCAGCCAGACACTCGAATATTGTTATAACACATTAGTACTCTCCCCAGTTTGCTACTTTTTGATGTGGCTTCCGATAGATTCTGCTCCGTATATCGTCCGAACTTATAAAGAAATATCTCTATATTTTCAGTACCGGCTTAACCGAAGCTGCAGACAGAGTTTGCGGTGCGTGTTGGCTCAGGAACGTCAGAAATGAGAAGTTCATTCCATTTTTCACTGTTGAAGTCAATTTTCATCATTATCATAAACTTACATCAACATGTCCGTCACGAAGAGACGACCTTACCCTGGTGTGACTGTCTGTTTAGCTCGACAACCCATTGACCTATACTGGGAGGGTGTACACTAGACACTCTCAGAGTCTCTCACACCAGCTTGGTCAATGTTTAGACGTCTGACGAACACAGTCTCCTGGTTCTCTAGGCTGGTCGTTCCCGACCTAAAGCTGCCACCTTGACGTGGTGGTCGGGCTTCAGTGCTGCAATGATCCTGCGGGCTACACTGGCTGGAACTTCGTTCCACAAGGTGCAACCATGCCAGGAAGGCCAAAGGGGAGCAGCCAGACCAAGAGCAGCGAGACCCCGTACTACGAGTAATCGTGGTACGAGGTGGTCTGGGGGTAAAGTCGTACCCTACATCAACAACACCAATAGGTGTGCAAATGAGTTGTCTACTGAATGTCATTGTGTTTCGACTAACCCACCAGCGCTGGGAATTTATCAGCAACTGAACCAACGTACCAAAGCCACAAACGTCTCAACGTTCCACGTGATACACGTTACGGTGACTGAATCCCACGAAAGTGCTTTGTTCAAATGAAGTAGTACTTTCAGGGCGCGCCCCGCTCACAAATACAGCCGACCGCTGTTCCGAGTTGTGAAGGCAGCTTCCAAGACATGAATTACAGTCGCCCGTGTATGAGATTACCTTGTGCCCACTGATGCGAGACCACAGTCGGTTCATACAGCCAGCCTGGAGAGTCTGGTAGATAAACAAATCACTGGAACAGGGTGACAATGTCACTGTTCATCCTAAACAAGGGGACGTTGCATCCACTCAATTCATTCAATCAAGACATAAGGCCAGGCCTGGCAATTTTCATGCATACGAACAAACTGGCTAATTCCTCACTCAAAGCGTAAGCAATGATCTTTTTCGCTGGCATCTAACAGCTACAAAAATCTCCCAGAAGAGACTGATCCACAACAGGGTTAAGAACGGCCTTTCGCGCCAGCCACTACAGCCTTCAAATGAGACTACTCATCAGGAACCAGCAACATGGGCATTTTGCTGTCGCAGTAGAGGTAAGGACTGTGCTACTGATGGCGATAGTAGCATGCTCTCTATTTGGGGGGACGGCAGGGGTGATATAGGTGTCGTTGGTCTATGCTTTTATTTTCATTATGTCTGTCTCTCTGTTTTTGAATTATCTACGTATTGTGTACCAATGTGTTCCAAAAAAGGATGGACATTCGATGAACGTTGCGGCTGGAAAACTCTTAGTAACTGACGTTCTCCGTGTAACCTGATTTTTCAATATAGCTAAAGTTGAAACCAAATGATCAGTTTGTGCTTCGCTCTCATGCTAATCACTCGGGTGCTATCAGATCCATATGTGCTCTCACTGGTCAAACAAAGTTTGTTTCTTATTTGACAATACCCTTTTCACAGATACATCGAAATCCAATCAAACCTACACGAGAGTTGCAACTCCCACACACGAGGAAACAATAACTCTTCTGACGTATCATGGAAACCATAGAAAACGGCCAATTAACACTCCAATACTGACTGCTAAATGTTTCCTATTGTCTTGCTGAGGACGAACAGAGTTAATCGATTTTTGTTGGGCCTAAATTCCACCACTACTATTGCCACTGTCGATAGACAGTTGTATTGTTTTGTGCGTAAACCAATGGGAAGTAAGATATGTGGGAATCTATCTCTTTCGGAAACTGAATGGGCAGACTTTCCATGAATTGTAAACGGATCCTACACGGAAGTGAGTACGTTTCACGAGAGAGAGAGTGTGTGTAATGTTAATCTGACCATGTATTAGCCAACTATTTGAAAGTAGGAAGGTCTTAGCGGATGTTAAGCATTCGTACTGTGAACGGAAAGACTGGATGTACTTGATATTGTCTTTTCGAAATCTACCAATCCATTTTATAGACCTTTAGATGACTAGACGGAATTAATAGCCGGTCCGCTGTAGTATTCATACAACGAGCCCACCAGCTGCCCGATAATCGATTTAAGGGAGGTGTGAATTTCAAGTGTATGGCTGTGGCAGAGATCATGGTTCTTGAATAGCTCAATCCGACCGGTGCCCCGTCTGGTAAGTGGCAGGCCGGCAATAAGCGTCCACGTCTCAGAAAAAGAAGTCACCTGATTGGTGTTTTAAATGGTATTCAGTAGTATGATTTTACGTATGATTCCCCAAGACCTTGTTCTGTGGTTGATTGACACATCTGGTTCCCGAACTGCGGTACATTTCTTGGTTTTCAATGCTATTTCCCCACGGACAGACGGCACCAACACAGGCACAGCCAATTCCACTAAATGACCGAGGACGAGAACGTGAATGCCAGCTAAAACACTGAAGTCTCTAGAAGGGAGAGAACAAAAGTGATGTCAGTCAACTAGGATGTACTGCTCCTCCGTTTTGGATGAACTACGGTGCAGACAACTTGATTTTTCCCGTTTGGTGTAGTGTCCTTGTCGCGTGATTCTCACTCTACAAAGTACTTTCACGTAGGACGCACGTATATCTTTTGGGATTTTGGACCACGAGTGACTAAAACCTATCAGCGTACTATGCTTTACATCCTTCCTGATCGTTCCATGTCAATCGAATTCACTTCATCACATTTTGATTGGTTGATACCTAGCGTATTGAGACACGATCTAATTAGGTTTTCTTATTCATCCAAAATCAAGCATCATCCCCAGTGCTTTTGACGTCATTTATAGCTCCCAGTATGTTCAGTTAATAGTGACCGTTTTGAAAATTCGCCCTCCTTGGCGGAATATGCGTTGCTCGCAAAAGTGCACACCTTGGTACGTAATGGAGGGTAATTCCACACGGAATCGAGGATACGTGCGGTAGTCTGCTTCACTGAAGGGCTTCTGAGAGCTCAAAATTCCGGTTGGCGTTCTTTTTAATTAAGGTTCTTGAAACATAGTGGCGTGCACCCAACATCCGCCTTGATCACCGTTTCCAACCTGAGTTGTTACGCATTATCATGTCTTACGACCTAGCTACAAGTTCTATTTCGCATCAGATCGTAGCGATATGCCCGACAGATGAGGTGTAAAACCAAACGTATCCATCAGAGGGAAATTTGTGTTTCACCGAAATGGCTATCGTCGTGAACGCTGTCTTTCCCAGGTCTTATGCTGTTGGGTTATCTCTTGTGAGCACTCGACCACCAGGCCCGGTCGCGAAATTTCACTGTTCGCCGTCACTAAGTCTGCGACATGGGAGGTGGGTAAATTCCATCCGAGATCAGTTCCAGATTTAACAGACCTAACTGGTTTGAAAACACCAAAAAGGGGAAATTGGACGCGAAAGGTTTTAAAGTTTATCCCACAACTCATTCTGGTTGAGAGGTCTCGGTTCCGGACTTCCGTCTCGGTACACTCATAAATCGGTTCGCTGTACTTTTGTTCAGTGTGTGGATAATATGTTGACCGGCACTACACCGGTCCGTGAAGCCAGCAGCTCAGTTTCAGAGTCACAGACGTTTGTAAAACACTTTGTATTCCCCTTCGGACACTCTTCAAGTGGATCGAGACATACCGCAGCACAACAGAATCCAAGATCAAAGAAAAGCACCTATACAGAGTGATTCAGAAAAATGGATATCCGAGGAATCTCATCCGGAGATCAATCAGGAGGCCAAATACGATCGATGCAACTGGACAAGATGCAAACAAACGAGTCAAACTCCCGTACATCAATAACACCGCTGAAATGACGGCAAGGCAAGCACAATACAGTGGTCGCTTACAAGCCTGCAAATACTCTGCGGAGGACACTATCAAGACCACTGGGGAAATTAGATCGATTGAGGAAGAACAATGTCATATACAGGATCCAATGCAAGAACTGCGACAAACGGTATATAGGTCAAACAGGAAGGAAGCTCTCCACCGGAATACATTAACACAAGCTCGTCACTAAGAGGCACGATCAATCCTCCCTTGTCTCCGTACACAAAGATCAAGAAGGACACGAGTTCGACTGGAGCAGCGTTCGCATACTGGCTCAAGCAAGAACAAAAGAGGAACGCGAATTTATGGAAGCATGGTACTCCGCCGAAGAAGCCACCAACAAACATATCGAGATTGATCTCATTTACCAACCACTGAGAGCGAGAGAACGCCGGAACCACAGAGCTTTGAGTTGCAAAAGTAACCAGACGAGGAACACATAAAGGAAGCGGGAAAGCCGCATTCAAAAAGGATACATCATTTGGATCGAAAGAGGCACCCAACCAAAACACCAAATTAACCGGCAGACGCATGGACACTAACCACCACGATGGTAAAATAGGGCGGTACAAGCAGCCAATCAAGCTCAAGAACGTCAGACCACAACGCAATGCGAATCAAGGCTACTAAAAATAAAAGGCCTGGGGATGACCAATCAACACAAAGGAACGCAGGCCACAACGCAACAAGAATCACGAACTGACCAATAGATTCACTAAATTCGTTACACTTCAAGTAGCCAATCACGTCAGACGATAACAGATAGCCTTTGAATGTTATTTAAAAACGCACGCAGGCAAGGAACAGGTACCCACCTAATCCTCGTGACGAAACTTTTGCAAGCCAATTGCCAAGCTCGGCGGACAGATCAACAGCCACCTGATCAACAACCGATAAATTCATTCGAGCTACCAATATTTCAACACATTACCAACTTTGTACTCTTATGTTCGCGAGCTGACGGAGGTCGAAAATGCAAGTTATCTGATCCAAGATTTTCACGTGGCGGAATAGACAGCGAATATGGATGATGTGAGTGGCGTAGAACTCAGTTTCGCTCCGCCCAAGTGTCCCATCTACCCGTGTCAGCCAGTTGCACTCCTAAATACTCCAGTCTCATTTACCATTCAATATTACTGTTTTCTATTTTGCATGCAATGGAAACCAATATATTTTTTTACTGAAGTTGAACTATTTGATGCCCACAATTTTACCATGTCTGATCGTTCGATTAGAAAACTGACAGTATAGCTTAAGAGCATCACCTGTTGCCACGAATAGACAAGAAGACTGGACATCTCAAAGAACGAACCAGTGTTTTACACCCAACACGTTATACAAAGTCTATCCCCGTGGAGGTGTTGAACCGGGGAACTTGAAGTCACCTGCTCGAGACCAGCGGATCTCGGCGAAACGAGTGAAAAACATTGGGGAAGTCTGGCTCCTCTGAAAGAGGAATGGGTAAGAGTAAGTTTGAATGTTATCCGCACATTCATTTCAAGTGAACCGAACTGATTATCAGGGTTCTAAGGCGAGAACGCCAGAAAGAATCTCTAAAGTCCGTCGACTCGAAGGCTTCATGAGGTGGACTCAAAATTTTGTCGCAAACTCCCAAACATGTTTTACGCCAGTTGATCACAGCCGCATTTTGTAAAATCGGATCTTGTTTTCTAGCAGAACTTATCACCTGCTAAAAAATTATCCTACTGTATCCACCGGAAATCGATCGATGTTGAAAAACGCTGGAGGTACAATAAGTTTGTCGTGGAGTGAATGCATGTCAGATTTGTCGCTAGTCCGCTAGGTCCACATTGATGCACCTCAGCAACCGTTTGAATGCTTGTACAACGAATGCAGTAATACACCTTGCTGCTTCTTGCTTTACACGGGATTGGTCCCTTGTCTACACTTATTTGTGACATAACGGATCGACTCATGGCAACCCGGTTTGAATCGTCTAGCACAATAAAGTCGCAGAAGACCCAATGAAATCGTCAAATAAAGCGAACAGATTAATTACACTTGCAACTGAGCTTTCGTGAAACCAATCTATGCCGAAAAGTTGAGAAGGACCATACAGTTATTTCATCCTCATTGGGAAACACCAGTCGAGTAAAACTCACGAAAATCCGCAACTGTCCGGCTAGTGGTTGGAACACTTAAACGTTCGGCCATGATCAGCTGATGAGCAGTGTGGCTAATTCACACTTTGACAGGCTATCGTATCACTCCTGCTGCCATCACGGAGTCTGCATCACGTGATCACGTGTTTAGTGGGAAGCAGTGTAGTCGGAACACAACTTGCTCGAAACCAGACCTCGTTTCGGATGATTGTAGTGAATAACCAGAACAACTGTAGACCGAATACGGTTGTGAAGCGTTGCCATGAATTTTCAACATAGTTCTTGGAAAGGGTTGCGAGCTTGAGGCGTCTCACAACACTGTGGGGGTCTATCTCGTATTGGCTGAAGAAGGAACACAACTTGGCAATGAGGGACAGCCGAGATTTCCTTGTGGCCGTTCATTAATGTGATCAACTCGCAGTTAGACAGGTTATAGCGCTACTCATGCTTTGGTCACGCAACCTACTTCGGCTAACTGTACTGTCACTTCCAAAGTGACCAATCAACGTACAGACAAACTGCCAAATGTCCTCACTTAAAGATCACAGATCAATGTTCTCCCAGTCCTCGCAGTCCACGGAACTGCGGTCAATTGCTCGGCCGGCATGATGGTGCGTATCAAATATTGTCCGGGAAAGGGTTAGCCGCGCGACATTTGGATCTTCTCCAGATAAGCCCCACCAGTGATGCAAAAAGTGCATGTGCGAAAAGTTAAGCCCCGCCAATTTAGCCAGCTCCAGTTTAATGTACGCACATAACCTTGACCTATTTTTGATGGAAACAATTCCTTATCCGCATCTAGGCTCATTTTGTGCAAAAAAATTTTCCTCGTTTGGGGG
The DNA here is from genome assembly GCF_000715545.1 of Opisthorchis viverrini. NCBI lineage: Eukaryota > Metazoa > Platyhelminthes > Trematoda > Opisthorchiida > Opisthorchiidae > Opisthorchis > Opisthorchis viverrini. The sequence goes on along the minus strand of NW_008752230.1, from coordinate 124,256 downwards.
TAAAACCTTAAATGAACTTTCTGACGCTTTCAACTCTGGTTCATGACAAGGAGACGGCAATACCTTTTTTGCAAAGCCACAAAGTTGGTAACTTGTTGAAATATAGGTAGCTCGGGTGAGTTTATTGGTTGTTGATCAGGTGGCTGTTGATCTGTTCG
>NW_008752230.1:91024-123318 GCF_000715545.1 Opisthorchis viverrini | reverse complement strand
AATTTAACTCTCTTCAATAACAACTGAAAGTACAAATTTCATATCCTCTTGTTTCCAGTCTTTCTTGTGTGGTGGAGGTTAATCTTTGGGCGGGGGTTATATCTGGAAAAGATCCCGACATTTCCCGAAACGGACATGCTTAGCTGACGGTGATCGGCACACTTGTATTCATTCGGTGAAAATCAAATTGAACGACATGCGTACAGTGAATATTTAACTGGTCAGTGTTCAGATCTGAGTTCCCTGAATCTCCTAAATTGTGATCAGAAATAATGAGATAAATACGTTAAACTCTTGGCGTTAAGCTCTTGACACCTGGATATAAATAACCTGATAAAACCGATTAAAAACGATAACAGTTGGATTCTAGTTTCTTAAGTGATTCGAAGCTGACTCTCCGTTGAGTCAAATGAGATCCTCGTGGAGACCTCTACGTCGGTCGTAGCTCTCTGGTGAAGATTTAACTGTCTTGACCGATTAAGCTCTTTCTACGGGCAGAGAAGATCCAGTCAGCTTGCGTTTTTGATAATAGCGCCTAACAGAGGCGGTGTCCCTACTCGTCTTCACGTACAAGCATATACACGTACAGTTAATGGAAATTCACTACCCACCCTAAAAAACGCGGATCTTTGTAACACGTAGCGAGTGCTTTTCAGTAGCGGAAACGTGATGGAATCTACAATCAGCGGAGGAGACTAAGGAGGTGGATTCTCTTATCTGTCTCAACGGAATAAGTCGCGGGAATCGAAAAGCTGTCCCCATAATGGACAGGGGGGTGTTTTACTTTACGAGATACACGTTACATATATGACTGCCTTTGCTTCGGTTGCACAGTAAAATAAAAGTGGACAAAAATGGGTTTCTTGATCAGTTTGAGGAGCGTAGAGAGAGAACGGGTTCCGTTGGAGAATTGGGGAATAACACGCACGATTCCGGCTGGAAACTAGTAGTCTGGCTCCCGACAATTTCAAGCTCATGTGATATGCTAGACAAGAGTGTGCACGCAAGTGATGGGACAGAGGATTGGGCGACTGAACTCCGAACCTGGGCCTAGGGTACCTGATTCTGCTACATCCACCTGAGGTGTCCTAACCATAAGGAAACGTGCAGCTGACTGCTTTTCCCGAACCGACCACATTTATTTTATAGCTGTCATCTGGTAAAATTCCAAACCTAAAGGTATAAACCTTTTGGATCCCGTTTAAGGATAGTGAAAGGCATTAAAACGGTGGACAAGTCACCAAAAGTAGGATTCAAGGTGAGCAAATCGTGAAATACACTCATTTGTAAATCAATTTGGTTTTCACGAGACACTCAGCTGAATCTCTTGTTTATGATGTTCTACAACTGAATGTGTTGTACACAGGCGGCCAGTTGAGTCTCTCGTGAAAACCAAATTGATTTGCAAATGGGTGTATTTCTCGAAAACAATCCAATCTGGGTGCAAGTAGAACATAAGGTTGACGGAAACTCGGGGACTGCGCCAACCTGATGAGCCCGAAGTGGAAGGGCAAAACCGGTCGTGGGCTGTCGAAGAGTTTTCAGCAACCTTGTAAGTAGTTTCCTTCATGAGATCGTGTGACATTTAAGTGACCTATTTCTCATATTACTCTCGTTTGAGCAATCGTCCTCTTGTCCAATCATTCTGATGAGTCCACATTGAAGGAGGAAAGCACTGGACTCGGGTTTAGCTCATCAGCAGTGTACACCAAATGGTTGTGCAGGGCTTCGAACTTCACACATCTGATATGCGAGACAAGCGCTATCACCACCAGGTCACGCTGGACCGATCCGCATTTTTACGTCTGAACATGTGAACAAGTTCGCGCTTGAATAATGTGAGCGGAACATCCGACGTCTCGAACGACGGTGCGGTGACATATCCTGGTTGTGTCGATCGATTGGCCCGCCAGTCAATTAGCTCCACAGATGCTTGAAACCTGCCGGACACATTTTATTCCAGGTGGTGGTCGAGAGCGGCTTGAACGTTGACTGCACATGAATTGGTAAAAGTCAGCCGATTTCTCCTACCCTTTGTGGTCCCGATTATTTGGTTACACATGTTGGTTAATATTCTCATGCCTTTAACTATGTTTCTTCGTCAATCACCAACCCGCAGCTGCGCGTACAGGCTAAACAGAATAACATCCTGCTTGAACACGTATAAGATGTGGCCTCAAATTTTGTCATCCAAACTATGTAACCATTTGATGAGAACAGACCAGAGGACGAGGTTCCGAAGGCAGTTAGCTCGTCATGATCACAACTGATGTCGGTCCTGGGGTTTATGAGTGCAAAGCTTGAACAACTGGCAGTCAATCCCACTGATCCAAGACGGAACGCGCGGAAGATGATAGTCCCGTCAATTCTGGTATGAAAGTTGACCTTTTAAAAGCAATAAGAAAACCACTGCATGTTGTCACTAACCCCTTATACTAGCTCCCCCTTTCGCATGAAGAGCTTTGTCTCAGTCCCCCATGTTCTGTGTTCAGATAGATAGAGAACCCTCGTGAAGACCATCTCTAAGCTAAAACTATCAAGTCCTGAAGTAGATATCTCTCTTCCGGCAAAACAAAACATGCAATTTGACGTAACACACACCAACAGTCATATGTACACACTGATTGGCTTTCCAGTTTTCAGGATAAAATTCTAATGCGTTTTCCGTTCCCTCTGCCATCCACCATGTGCTTGTGACGTCAGTTCACAAGAACGAAATACTAAGCCATGGTGGGATGTTCACTTGCATGACTCTGTGATCTGAAGGCAGCGTGTACTGGCCAGCTTAGACTTTGAGTCAGTTCTTGTCTCTTCAAGAGACAAGAACGGCACAAGACAGCAAACACAAACACCTAGCTACAACACCCTATTTATAGGCGAAATACACTCATTTGCAAACAAATTTGGTTTTGCCGGAGACTCACCTGGAATCCAGATGAATCTCTCGTTTATGATGATTTAAAGCATTTTGGGTTCAAGTAGAACACGAGGTTGACATGAACTCGGGGAACGAGCCTACATGATGAGCTCCAAGGAGGGCAAAATCGGTCGTGGGCTGTCGAAATGTTTTCAGTAACCTTATGAGTAGTGTATTACGTCTAGCCTAGTTATACGTTTTGGCAGAACAATTCCACTGACAATTCTTCCTGCGCCACCTAACAAGGAACCACGTAAAATATAGGACGTAAGTAGCACGTGGCAACGTTTTTTGTGTAGGGTATCAGACGGTGCAGACGATATCAGCGTCAGACCAGTTGAGGGCTTCATACAAGGGGCTCATTACTGACAGGCATCACATGTTAGTTCATTCGGTAGCTGTATGACGAATTAGTTGTAAAAATCACGGTCCACGAGATCTCAGTTGGTGGGTCACCCGTCCGGTAAGCGCGAAGCCGGCGTCCCCAAACGCGTCTTTTTGCTCATGTCTCGAGTAGTTTAACTTCACACTTCAAGAGTTACACATGTCCCAGCTGCTGATCGAAACCTTACAACGGTGAACTCAGAAGAATCGTGAGTAAGCGGGTCTGCAACACTGCGATTTCTACAAACCAAACAAACTCTCGTCAGAATTAAAGAGCCCGAGGTCCATGTTGTTGTTTTCTGAGAGGAATTTTGTGTTATAAAAGTGGGTTTTGTATTCCTCCTCCTCTAAACCTCACTCTGTACAGCGTCTTCTCTTTACGTGGAACATACCCAAAGGATGATTTCTGCGATTCAACTTTTTTGCTGCGTGGATATTTGGTGCCAGCAGAACCCCCCGGTAAGAGAACATTTTCTCCACAAAATGATGTTTCGACTTTAAAAAAAACAGGCTTAAAAACAATGCTGACTTCATTTTGTTTGCAACAAAACTGAAGCGAACCGGGCTTAACTCGCCAAAGGCAGTGAAGAAACGATTCTCGATTTGTAGCCGACAGAAGTTTACAACTTTTCTAATCTGTGTTATGGTAGTAAAGTAGTTCTACCGGAGATTTCTCCCCGAAACTGCTTTTTCCTCATTGAACGAGACAGAGAATTCGCGGTTTTTTATGCCTACTTTAGTGGACATTGTCGTTCTTGATGCACCTTATAGCAGAGAGGATATCAGTAAATAAAAGGAACAAAAGTCAGGTATCCAGATTAAACCGATTCATATAAGCGGCCTACCTCGACTGGACGGGAGGATATTGCTTGTCACCAGGTGGAGGGAATTCTTGTAGTACCTTCATCAAATGGCCGTTTTCAGCCATGTTCTACACTTGATGAAACACCGCATACGGAGCATACGGTGCAAAGGGATTGCGACGAGTTCTAGTGTTGCTGATGGGGTCTGCGTGGCTTCCTGTGCTTGGCTGGAGACACCGCGAGAAATGGGGGCTGATCAATGTCAGTGCCTTCGTTCTATCAGCCTCTTTCAAGATTATCTGACCAAGCGTTCGGAGGTGTAGCATCCTCAGAATGACTGCGTTACTCTCGGACCAGGTCCCTTTCTCATCCACTCTTTTCCATCCTGTTTAATTTAAATCTTGAAATATGACCAGCTAAACATTCTGTCAGTAAAGCATTAGTGTAAACACTGATGCTGCCGTCTCTGATGATGATGATAATGATGACGATGATGATGATGATGGTAGTGATGATGATGATGATGGTAATGATGATGGTGGATGCTTTAAACGTTCGTAAAATACATTGCTTACAGATTGCCAGCACTAATGGGCACGACCTCATCAACTTTGGTCTGTACGGAACCTGTTCAAAAGTGCGAGGGACACAGTGCGGGTGTAAACTGTTTGGCTGTGTCCACCAGTCAACAGCTCATCGCCTCAGGTTCAGACGACTGTACGATTCGTTTGTGGAAGATCCACGCGGGTGATCGACTGGCACTGAGTTGTGATCAGATATTGGCGGGGCATACACACTACGTGACTGCTGTACTATTCCACCGGGACATGTTGATATCTGGGGCTGCAGACCACACCTTGAAGAAATGGAATCCGATTTCTGGAGCATGCCTGATCGTGAGTGATTGCTTGTTTTCGAGATTTTATAGTCATTTATATACGTGCAAGCTTGTGCATGCACTATATCCGGGTGTTTTTGTGCCCACATGGCCTATCAAAGGTGACTTTGAATGCCCAACCACGCAACTATTCAAGCACGCTTGCTCTTTGTGTAACATGATGGTGAGTGTGCTATTCATAAAATGTTAGGATCTAAGAAATTCGCATGAAGTCTATTTTATAACTTCCCCACGAACTCTTCGTTTTGCGTCACCGTCACTTGTAGATGAAAGTTATTTTTTGATGAACTGCCAGAATCCTTGTGAAGTAGTTCATCCCTCATTGATGAGCATCTCGACGACCTCCAGAGTGATCCGAACCCGCGATCTTTCAGGTCATGTGTAGTTGATCAGAAATGTAGTTAGCCTAAACTTAGATAGGATATAGCACCCATCAAACCTGCAGTCCTCGTCAGGTGAGTGAGCGTTGACTGGGTCCTCGCGTGAGTACATCACAGCTCAGTCCGATTTAGACGTGATTCCACGCATCCCAGTGGTTACACGCCACGTTCTGCATTGGTCTTAGAAACGCACACAATAAACTACATGGACCCTAACCAGAACGATGCGGAGATACCGAGACAGTCAGTTTGAGAGTAGCCATCTTCGGTTCACATTCTCAAGCCACGGCTCACGAACCTTGTTGGAGTGGAGAACATCCCTTTCTTTGGTGGATGTTACCTTGACTTGATTAGATTTGCTTGCTGCTTTGGCAGTTCAGATCCTCACTGATTACCGGCTTACGCAACACTCCATGGGAAACCTTTTGCAGTCAGCTAATGTCTGCTAAAATGCAAAAGCATTAAGGATTATTCGTTTGAAGACCTTTTAGGTCTGCGTGACGGAGGGATCGAGCCCTTACATGGCCTTTTGGCTTCAACAAAACTGGTTTCCCTCACTACTAATGAAGAAAGATTGCAAATGTTCTCCGTGCAATGTGTGTCGAACATGTCTAGTTTAGAAGGAGGTCTGGTGTTTCAGTCTATCTTTTGTCCTCTCAGTGAAGTCATTCTGTGTTGATGGGATAAGAGACAACTGCACACTTGTTTTGTCCTTATTGGAAATCGCCATCAGTGCAATTCTCATGAACCTGCAAGGCGATTCTAGTTCTTAAACTGGTAACTACAAGCTACGTGTTTTGGTCGCCGGTGGCTTGTCAGTTGTTTACCACTACGCTTCCAGTTATGAATTCATGGAGTGGTAATCGATTTTCCCCTTAGGGGTTGGTCAATGGTTTTTTTCTTGGCTTAACCCAACCATGATGATGACAAACGAGGGATAGATTACTGGAATAGAGTGAAAGGACAAACAGTGAGCATCAAAGAAAATTCCCCCCTGAGCTGATCCACAAAGGGTTCTACCCTCAACTGAAGACCGTACAGAATTGGTACAACAGACTTATGAGACAAACTGGTCGAATTTCTTGGGAAACTATGGAAAACTTGGGACAGTTGTAAGCAACAAATTATCGTGCAGTGACGATGCTCACTCTCATGGTGGCAAAGTATTTGCAATCCAGCAGCCAATAAACTCACCCCAGCTACCAGCGAAAGGAAGAAGGCCTTTCCTGCAGAGTTATTTGTTAGAAAACGCCAACTGAACAGTTACGGACTATTGGACAGGGGAGCAAAACTCTCATATGCATCTTGTTTACAAAAACTGAATATCTATCTTCTCTTTGAACGCGTCTTTCTGAACTTTCCTGAATATTCATTTGACTGGCTCAAATCCAGCAAATGCTACAAAGCGGCTCCACAAACTCCGTAACAGATCTGGCTTTTCAAGAGACGCAAAGCGGATTTACAAGAAAACATACCACTCGCACACCTTCCCCATCAGTAGTATCATCGTTACACCAGTACTTAAACATATTGTCAGGGTTTCTCGTCTGCAGTCTGACACCTTCGTTACCAGCCGTCTCCTTCTTCTGAACGCTTTTTTTGTAATGGGGTGCTTTTGAATTTCGAATTTTTGTTTTGCGAGTCTAGTTAAGTCAGCTGATACTGAATGGACGAGATGTAGTTGAAAGCTGTGTCACTTCACAAAGTTGGAAGCAAACATTTTAAAACTGGTGCGCTTGAAATATTGAAACCCGCCTCCTTCTGGATTGCAGTTTGAGTACTTTACTTTTCATTTGGAAAGCCACAGAATACCGGATCTTTTGGCGTCAAAATGGTGGCTGCTGGGCGGGTTGTCAAACGCGCTACTGGCGACCAAAACAAGTAGCTTGTAGTTATCATCTGGAAATTTAGGGACTAGAATCGCCCTGCAGGTTCATGAGAATTGCACTGATGGCGAGCTCCAACAAGGACAAAACAAGTGTGCGGTTGTCTCTTGTCCTATCAACACAGAATGACTTCACTGAGAGGACAAAAGGTGGACTAGAACACAGGACCTCCTTCTAAACTAGACATGTTCGACACACATTGCACGGAGAACATTTGCGATCTTTCTTCATTAACGGTGCGAGAAACGAGTTTCGTTGAAGCCAAAAGACCGTGTAGGAGCTGGATTCCTCCGGTTTTCGCGGAATGCACTGGCTGCCAATCTCTGAATAAAATTGTTGGATTAATTGCTTCAGGACAGGATGACTGTTCAAATGAGATGTGAACGTGAATTCCTACAGCTAATCAAAGAACACCCAGTAGTTCTTAAGCCTCCGTGAAGCTATCTGGCTGGGAACTTTTGATAGGCATATCAATCGATGGACACAACCAGGACAGCTTTTGGTCAGTGGTTCGCCAAGTCAGGCAAACCAGTTACATCGCTCACACGTGAACAAGTTCTTCTGTTCAGTGTGTCTAGGATGCTTCCGCCTGGCATTGCGGATATCCGAAGTTCAGACCAAGACACTGCTGATGAGCTCTAATGAAAGTGAAATTCGAGTACAGCGCTTCTCTAACCCCATTTGGTATAGAACCACCAGAATAATTTCACCAAAGTGGGTAGATTACTTTCGAGAAATGCACTTATTTGCAAATCGATTTGGTTTTCACGAGGGACTCAACTGAATCTCTCGTTTAGGATATTCTACAACTGATTCTGCTGCACACAGGCCGCCTCAGGATTCAGTTGACACGATATTCGATATATCGCAGTTTATTTCCCTAAAGGAGTCCACACCCAAGTTTGCCGAAAACTGTTCGACAGCCCACAACCGGTTTCGCCCTTCCACTTCAGGCTCATCAGATGGACGCATTCTCCGAGTTTCTGTCAACCTTATGATCTACTTGAACCCAAACTGGACTGTTTTCAAGAAATACACTCATTTGCAAAGCGTTTTGGTTTTTCCTGCCTACCTGATGATTCCGAAGTGGAAGGGCAAAACCGGTCGTGGGCTGTCGAAGAGTTTTCAGCAACCTTGTGAGTAGTTTCCTCCATGAAAATATACTTCGATATCTCGAATATGGTGTCAACTGAATCATGAGGTGGCCTGTGTGCAGCACATTCAGTTGTAGAATATCATAAGCGAGAGATTCAGTTGAGTCTCTCGTGAAAACCAAATTGATTTGCAAATGAGTATATTTCTCGAAAACAGTGCAATTTGGGTCCAAGTAGATCACAAGGTTGACGGAAACTCGGGGACTGCGCGCCTACCTGATGAGCCCGAAGTGGAAGGGCGAAACCGGTCGTGGGCTGTCGAAGAGTTTTCAGCAACCAGGTAGAATAGTGTTCAGACGGCAGCGGTATGAACGTGGGGATCACCCGCAATATTGATAAACCATCCATACTAACGAGCACTTTTACTAACGATGGCATTACATCAGCATGTGTTCATTCAAAACTTGTGGCATCTGGTCATCTTTTTGAACAGCAATTATCGAGCGACAAACAGTTTTCCAACGAAGAAGTTTTCAACTTGATATACACCATGTGAAGCACACAGCGTCCGAATATTTTCGACTTGTTTTACACTCGCAAACAGTGTTCCCCCCATTAATGTCAACGGCTGATAAAGTCATTTCTTGTTAAGCTGAACTCGTGTATTCATTCAGGAGAACATTGTTTACCTCTGGAAAGAGCACTGCACAAAACTGACCAGTCTTGTGCCTCAGCAGTGATTCTGCGGTGTTTTGTACTTTTATGAAGTTGAGCTGAGTCTAACCTCCTAATATCACACAAAGTATATATATATATATATATTCCCATACTCGGACGCTAACGATATATGTACAGCCGTAACTCACACTGACTGGATGCCGAATTCAAGCATCATACTAACTGCGCAATAATGGTTCAGCTTCTTGTCCTGTCCATCTGTGTAGCTTTATTGTAAGTTCAGCAATACTCTTGTTTGAACGTACTATCCCTAAATCAATTCGAATGACTCTGTAAGAAGTTGCCTATTATCCATCATCGTAAGCAAATAAGTCACTGATGCCTCTTCGTGTCATATCAACTGTGAGAAAACTTGGTATTATGAAGAGATAAGCATTAGATAGCCGTACAAGTTACAGGAACTTTGCTTCATTTCATCCCATCTTGAACCCTTGCCTAACTCTGTACCGGTCGAATGATCTCCTATGCCTATGAAAGCGTACTAAGCAGGAAAAGAAGGTATACATATTAGTATTTTCTATACTAATTGGTACACAGCTGCGTGTGTCCCGAGGTTCTCCGATTGTCCAACAGTTACTCTAGATGAACTCCTGTTTCCCCTTTACAGACTTTTGAAGAACACGAAGATGTGATCAATACCATCGTGTGTGCGGGCAATCGCATACTTTCGGGCTCAAATGATAAGTCCGTGATCATGTGGAATTTCGATACGGGCAAGCTAGAGCATCAATTGAAAGGCCATTCACACAAAGTCACTGCTATCACTCACTTTGGTTTGGACGCGGCGGAAAAATCCGAAGATCACTCGGGTTCAACACAGCAGGAACAGGAAACCAGTGTCACACTGATTAGTCAGTTCAAACCACGAGAATGCATATTCACTGGCTCTGCTGACCGACATGCGAAGGCCTGGAGTGTACGCAGTGGAAAGTGTACACTTACCTTCAAAGGTCATGCAGGGGCGATAACACGAATCCGGGTGGATTCAACTGGCCGTCTACTCTACACCGCCTCACTTGACGGAACAGTACGCAGCTGGCACACGGAGACTGCGAAACCCCAGTTCGTTTTCGATGGTCACAAAAGTGCTGTGGTGTGCATGGATGTAAGTATAGCGAAATGGACTTGCTCACTGAAGACGTACAATTTTTCGAATTCTGATTGGTGGAACTGTTTGTCAAACTGTTCACTTTTGGTACCTGTCTAAACAGATTATGTGAAAGCCACACAAGTGAATTTAGACAGGTTAGTGACTAAATAATGCAAGTCATAAAAAGGTTACTATTGGTAGTTGTCTGGCGTAGTCAGGGTCCGATTCTCCTACGAAGTGAGGATTGGTCTAGCATTACTTTTTTTCGGCCTCTGTCGCAAATGCACTAATACAATATCGGTGGTATACATTGGTCACGGGACTATTGTTGGTCCTCTCAATGACTCAGTAATAAACAAGAACTGATTACAAAAAGTCTCAAGGGGTGTGGTGATAGCAACCGGTCGGCATGCCAAAAGTCCCCCTGCTATCAGCAGTACTGCAGTCATCAAAGAGGACCTGGTGACCTGTCACCAGGTCAGTATTCTTGGCCCAGTTCTTTTGAGATCTTCAATCCCAGGGGTGTTCAGGATCCATCATATGCCTGTTTTGAACCATTTGAAACAGGAGGATGTTTTCAATCTCCTGAAGGCTTTGTTTTTACCCAATGAGAACAAACACCTGGTCATTACTGCTATATCATGAGTGACTGCCATCCGAACGGCTTTATGTAGGATCCAGTCCACAGGTTTGCTTCATCCAACCCGCTAGTAGCCCTTGATTAGTTTGCACGCAAAAGGCAGAAACTGTCGAAAGGAATTCACACTGGACGTTAAAAACTTGGTGCTAGATGCATATCTCTGTAAGATACTACTCATAAGGTTGCTGAAGATCCGTCGACAGCGGACGACCGGTTTCGCCTTTTTTGGTGCTAGATAGTCTAAATTGGTTGTCAGCTGGCCGGTTGAGAAGCCAACAGTTGCATTAGTCGTTTTTAGATCACCTGGATTGCGTCACCCGTCACCGTCACAGTGAAAAAAGATCGCTGTAACCAAGTAACACATTTCAACTTGTCTTCCACGTTTCGCGCCGTGTCAGATGTATGACAGAAGTGCGATGGTCAGAACGTGGTCCCATTTTTTAAGCTACTGGCTGGTATATGGTTGATAAAGTGCGGTAAAACTCTCGAATAGACTAACCAGGCGCTGCACGTCGATCATACGCGCACCCTTCTGGTCCCATTGAAGACTCAGGGATAGTCAAAAGTTAGTCGGATCCATAACATTCTGTGCTGAAACAGCATAGCCAAAAAGCATGATGAGTACCATAGCGCCCAGCCAATCAGGAGACAGTCATTTTGTTCATAATTAATTCTCTAGTTTCAGCTTCCCAGTGATTAGTTGTGTTCAACTTTGTTTCGCCCTAACATTTGGTGACACCAATTCTGGTTATCTGCTAGTGAGAACCAGAACAGAGGTGTCAGCAGTGAGTTTTGTATTGTTAAGAAACACGTTATTTTGGAAAACATTGAGGAGACACTCGGCTAATCTGGACATAACCAGCTGCTCTTAAGTTTGCTGAAAACTCTTCGATAGCTCACAAGTGGTTCCTCCCTCCTTGAAGCACATCAGACAGACTCAGTCTCCGAGTTCCTATGAACCTTATTTTCTGCTTGGATCCCGACTGTGCAGCACATTCGGTTGAAGAGCATCGTGAACGATTGGTTCAGCTGGGTTCAGTTGAGTCTTTCTTTAGAACCAAACTACTGAGTAAGTAAAAGTAGTTGGCAAACAGTACATCAATCTTCATTGTTTGTTGATAGTTTGTGTATCCAGGCTCACAATTTTTTCAGAAATGTGTATGCAAAAAACATAGTTAGGTTCATTGAACGAGGCGGGGGGGGGGGGTCGTTTTTCAAGAAGTGAGTCGCTGAGACAGTACATGAATCGTGACCTGGGAGACCATTTCATGTCAAAACAGGTCGTTCTGCTGGAATACTCAGGGACAAAACACCGACAAAAATTTAGTGTCACACATAAGTGGCAGGCATATTTGGAGGTTATTAACTAGAAATCTTCAGTCGTGTGTGGATTCAGAAAAGTCATGCTGCGAAAGAAGTAGCATCTGGCCACAGTACGTGAATGACAGAGACTTGGGAAGATATCTTCCAAGGATTGCATAAAGAACTTGTCGGACTTCAAGATTCACTGAAAGTGATGGAGGTATCCCGCAGCTGATGGTGACAGAGACATATCCGACGTGGGAATATCATGACTTGTAGTTGTGTTGCTCATCTTGTATCGAGGAGTTAGCAGAGCCTATCAGCGATTTCATTTGATGGCGTGCGCACCGTCATCATCAATTTGAAAAAGGTGGTTCTGATTTTTGTCATTCGTTTCATCACAGTTGAATTCAATGTAGTTCGGTTTGGAAAATATTCTCGATCGGTTTCTTTCAACTTCAAACCACAATGCGTCCGTCGTTGGGCTTATGAAGGTGTTGGCTAATACAAGTTGTCTCATAATAAACGCAAAATTTAATTGGGTAATCAAACGTAACCAATTAAAGAAGGGATAACAAAATTCTTTATTATTAGCAGCCACATAAAGATGGTTTTGTGTGCAACTGTTAAATTTTTTTCTGTTTTCAAAGGATGTCACTACGCGCGTTGAAATGGTGAAACTCTATTATTCCCTTAGTGAAAGCGCCACCACTGCACTTCGTCATTGAATAACCAAACATGGTCTCATCAAAGATTCTTTCACGCTTGATTGCAAAATATGAGTCCATTGGATCTGTATTGGATTTTTCTGAAAAGGGAGAAAACCTCTGAGTGATGAAAGACCGCCCATTGTGCAGAATGCAACTTCAGTCCCAGAGCACCATGGCGTCTTCGTCAATAACTCAGGTGTCTCAGTTGACCGGCATTCCACGCGCCAGCGTGCATCTTACCATGAGACGCCATTTTGGTCGTTGGCTTGTTCGCTGAGCTGGGCAATTTGATTGCAAACGTTTCATCACAAATCGAGGTGACATCATCAGTGCGTTATTGGGGAGCGTAGTCGTGCGTAGCGGTGCGTTAGTGCCTGTGCGTTGAGTAGTGTTTCGTGCTACCATCTACGCTACCTGAGCTATCGACATTTTTTTTCTATAAATGACAATTCATTTAAAGTAAACCTCCGTAACATTTTTTGCGTCTATTATGAGACATGCCGTATATGCGTGGTATATTCATCTGTTATTAACAGCTGAGCTGTCTGTCCACACCACGAACATATAAGGGGAGATTTGAAAACGCGGAGTCGATTTGCTTAGTTAATAGTCGTTGAAGAGTTCAGTCGAGCACGCGTGTTCGGCGATCCCTGAACGCTCGTGAGGTATGCAGGGCTGATTATTCCTAACAGGGATGAAACAACTGTGCCGTACTTTTCGGTTTTTGACATGGATTGTTTACCAGAGACCATTCGACTGAATTCCTACAACATTATTGATGCTCACGGTTTGAATTCAAAGAGAAGATTGTAGCTGATGACGTGGGAACTTTATTAATCCGGCTGTCGCTGCCACAAAAAAAAATGGCGTATCAATGGCATCATGCTAATATGAATAAATCTGCCACAAACGGCCACCATGATGGTTTACTCACTATCTACCCGAACCGAACGGAGCTTGTTACGGAAACGCGGGGACTGAACCCACTACTTGATAATCCCCAAGTAGGATAGAGCCGGTTTTCAGCGGCCATGTAAGTACTTTGATTCGGTATCTCACTTGTCGTAGCAATTGAAATACGAGACAGCCTTTGTGTAAAACATTTAGTTAAAGAATAGAGCAAACCAAGGATCCGGTGGGGATCCAATTGAGCCTCCTAATAGAACAAAATTAGTGTACAAACAAATGCGTTTCGTGTAATTATTTCTATTGAGCTGTCAAAGAATATTCAGCAACCTTATGAGTAGTGCATTACGATTATTTTCACTTCTATTTTCGGTCAGCTATGTGATAAAATATTATACACTGGAAGTGCTGATCGGACAGTGCGATCTTGGTTGTTGGAAACGGGCACGCAGTTAAGAAAGTATTTGGGAGCGAAGAAAACCATCATTGAAGTTCGAAGCGATGGGGACCGTTGTAAGTGGAGATTTTTATTACCGCTGTTTTTATTGTTTCCGTCAACAAGTTACTTTTCAGTAGTATTTGGAAATGCAAGAAGGTTGAACGAGTGCCCTTCCTGAAGACAGTGAAAGCTCTGGAGTGAACATCGATGAGACTAACCTGTAATTCCGAGTTCGTCCCTTAAGTTACACTCCACAGTCTCTCTGAGGGCAGAGCAGTAGCTAGGCTCTCTCACGCATTTGACTCAGAAGGCTCATAAGGCTTGTCTGTAAAGCCTCGACCAGTTTTAGTAAGTTTAGTATGTATTGTTTGGGTGAAAGAGTTCGATTTAGGTGGTCCTGGGTTAACTGTAGATTCGCACTCGACATGGTTTTTCGCGGATAGCTGCCACCGTCAGCCTTTGCCGTGCTGTCTACTCGTGTTTTCAGATACTCTGGATCTGTGTGCTAACAGCTTCTACTGGACTAAAAATAATGAACAGCTTTTCTTATGCTAACAAACAAAGAGAAGCAACACAGAGTGCTTGTTCTTCACTACACCACAGGTGTACTCTCTGTGAATACTAGACAAAAAGGAAGTTGGGGGTGGTGTGAGGAGATTTGGCAATTTTCAGCTGACATATTGTCCTGTAACTGAAACAGCCTGCGCTGGAAAGCCGACTGGTGCTGTAAGTTGTTGAACTCGAGACCTTTAGTCTGGCCAACAGTTGGACGATTTATCTCGAGTCGGTTATTTGAGACGCCTTGTGCACCCCACTTGTGCACTCATTAAATTACTGCGCTGCGCAAGGATTTTTCTTGTTTTATTTAAGGCGAATTCGAAACACCGCAGTACTCTTTCTTGACAGAAAACACTGGGGTCCATTCGAGCTCTCGAAGCGTCTCCAGTAATCTAATGAGCATTGTTTTCCATCAACAGGAAAAGGTTTTTGAAACTTTCAAGCAAATTGCGATTCTCCCCATCCACTCAAGGATGATGTGCTCCGAATGACAGCTTCTCCAAAATGGATTGCACTTCTGCAGTTCTGTGGAGTTATATCAATACCCAGACACAGTTGCAGTAGAATCGTTGTCTCCGTCCCTAATCGCTTAACAGTTTTGGCTCATGTTCGGAGAATTTCGTTCCTGAGCTTAACCTTCATTATCTGTTTCAGTGGTTTCTGCATCGGATGATGGCCACGTGCGCGTATACGACAAAAATACCGGAGTATTACAGACGGTTTTCGGAAATTCGTTGTCCCAATGTATCAATGCCTTTGAAGTAAGTTTTGCTTTGCTCACTTATGTGGCAAATTCAAGCCCCTTCCTATCTAAACCTAGATAGCCAAGAAGGCATTGTTTTACCTAGATTCACTGACTGCATTTAATGTAATCCATTATTCTTGGGTACCAGGGTGAACAGTTCTAATAGTCCTGCGTACTCAAGGACGTCGAAGTGGACAGGGCAGACCCAAGGTGATGAACGAATAAAGTTTATATATGTTACTGATAAACGAACAGTAGTTTGCATTATGTATGCACGTGTACGTACCAGGGCAAAACGGCGGTGAAGCACAGCAGAATAAATAAGGAAGAATTTGGTCCACTTTGCAGGCCAACTGAAATGTTGAGGCTGGTGCGTTAAGTTCTAAGTGTAAAGGTTACAACAGGGCGACCATGTAGACACTTTTGGTTGTATTTCAACGCTGATATCCTCGAAACCACAACTGGGGTTTAGAACATACCCCATGGCCTTTCAACCGGAAAGGGTTGAAAAGTGGACGCACAGCTTCTTGCCCATGCACTGCTGTTCTCCAGAGTGCGCCGAGCAACAACAGGATTAATGCGGCCAACTGCAGTTAGTTCCAACTGTAGCATGCTTTTGCCCTTTGCCCGAAGCCATCATGTAGTAAATAACCTGTGCGTGAACTGCTGCAGAGAGTAATCTAGACTCTGATTGGCTAACTGGGAAGACCAATTAGCACCCCTCGTTAGAAGTAGCCAAAATTTGAATTTTTGGGCCGAAAGTCGACAATTTGTTGTTTTGAGTTCATGAGTTTTTCATGAATGAGCATCGTCATAGCAAGTGGCGAGTAGGTGAAAATGTGGGGAATCCAACGATACCAGGGTTTTGTATTAATGGTTCTGCAAACAGCATATAGTCAGGATTTTGTGCCAGAAATAAAGTCAGTAAAACCTCGATCGACAAAGTAATAAAACATCCTTTCACGACCTAGTGAAGAGGTCTTTCAGCTTTACCGGATAATGCCTTTGCAGCTGCACCCTTTTATTCGACCGAGACATGCAGTTCAGACCTATATACAAGGCACTGAAACATATTCAGTAGTAGATCTCGACAACAGTGTTATTGAAGCAGTGTGGCCCAGCACTGAGATGTGGATTTATTGCTTGCTTTCTGTGATTTAATGTTATTCAATCACAGTTTCAAAAGTTCGAACTTGTCAAGGCAAACGAAAACAAAACAAAACACCGGAATCGTGGCTTTGACGAGGCTACTGTTGTTTGCGGTAATCCTTCCTCCCAGTCGGCTCCGAAAGTACAATTTACTATCTTAGGTACTGTTCAGGTNGTTACATGCTAGCGTAGCAGTCGAACTTCACACGTTGTGGAAGAGGCGTTCATCTCATTGAGACTAATGTGGCTGCCACATTTCTGCACATAAACGCCATCTGTACTATCCAACTTGCGCAAAGCACGAAATGCCACCTTTGTCGCATGTAACTTCAGCTTTTTTCTGACGATTTCGTGAAAACGGATCAAAGGCCTCTGGGCCTCTTCCACCGTATTTCGAACAAGGACAAATTCTGCTCGAGACTACAGATAATCGTTCAACACCAGCGGTTTTTCTTCTAAACTATTCGATGACGATTTCTCAGGATTCTTAAAGAGCAACATTCGTGTGTTGTATTAAGCCGTCAGCTTGGTGCTGGAGAGTTTTCACGATCAAACGGACAAATCTTTACTCATCACGTAACTACTAATTAGCAGTTGACCCGGTTAACCGCTAAGCTCAGTGAAAAATCCACGTAATGCCTCAAAAATTAGATCAAACGAGCCTTGCACCCTAAGCTTCTGGATGGCATGTACAGTTTCCTTATCAACGCATGATCTTTTATGAGTATCTGTTTATTGTCGTTCCCGTTTTCCAAGGAGATCAAATGTGGAACACGGAGGTTCCAAATGTTCCAACGACACAGGAACAACGAGTCTTCTCGAAATTCCGAGGTTACACTTGCCAACTTTCCTAAATTTAGGCCAAAATAATCACCTATAATACACCTTGTTATTTCATAGAGGCGACAAACTTGGATCTGTGTGGAAATTTGCGATAAAGTTTTGAACGTTCTTTAACCTAAGCTAAAAACTAACCGTCATATCTCTTAACCACCTATTAGATTCGTTCTTTCACAAAGATTTTGGAATTTATAAGTGTTCTTGAATAGAACTCTAGGGATGTGAAAACGAAGACACGCGTGATTGACAGGGACTCTAACCAATGACCATCGCTTGATGTGCGTTTCGGTCCTGCTGAGGGGTGTTTCTTGGCAATGCGTGTCCAATTCAACAGTATTCATTTGGTAATGGATCAGGTGGTTGTTGATCTGTTCGACGAGTTCGGCAATTGATTTGCAAACCTTTCATCACCATCCGAGGAGACACCTTCAGTGCTCTGTTCGTTGGCACCCGAGCTACCAGTATCCCGGTACATTACCAGCAGTATTCAGGTATAGTCACCTCAACCCCAGCCGTTGAATAGTGAGAAAGGATGAAACAAAATCCGCTGACTACTCACCCCTGGTTTCGTGGGGCTCTTAAGGGATTCGATCATTCATTTATCTTAATCAATCATCGGTTTCTGCACCACTCAGGCAAGTTAATGCGTCCAATTTTTTGCGCATTTGTACCTCCATATTTCTATGTAAGTCGAGCTAAAATTACGTACTCAACTTACACATTGTGGTACATCTGAAAAACAGGTTGCGCCAATGCATTTACCAGATTAGTAGAATGGGCGTAGTCCATAAAGTAATGCCTGCTGTTGCTCGCAAACATAAGCGAGCTACGATATTTGAAATATCGCGATACATGTATATTTGCAATGTACTACTCATAAGGTTGCTGAAAATCCATCGACAACCCACGACCGGTTTCGCCCTTCCACTTCGGGCTCATCAGATAGGCGCAGTCCCCAGGTTTCCGTCAAACTTATGTTCTACTTGAAACCAAATCGCACGAACTTAGCGAATATACACTCATTTGCAAACTAATTTGGTTTTTCCGAGAGACCCACCTGAAACCCAGCTGAATCTCCCGGTTATGCTGTTCTCAGGCAACTGAATGGACTGCGACTGTGTGTAGCGACCGAAACTTGAGGCGGCCTGGTGCAGCACATTCAGTTGCCTGAGAACATCATAAATGAGAGATTCAGCTGGGTTCTAGGTGAGTCTCTCGAAATAACCAAATTAGTTTGCAAATGAGTATATGTTCGCTAATTTCGTGCAATTTGGTTTCAAGTAGAACATAAGGTTGACGGAGACCCGGGGACTGCGCCTACCTGATGAGCCCGAAGTGGAAGGGCGAAACCGGTCGTGGGCTGTCGATGGATTTTCAGCAACCTTATGAGTAGTATATTATGCACATGTGCTTCTGGAAGAACAGTCTTTGATTATGATTGACTGATCGGGTTCTAACCTCGTGTTCTGATTGGCTGACGTTCGGTCATTGGAACTGACCTATCCGATTCGTACTGTGTGTACTTTGCTAGACTCGTCTAGCGGTTGATGTTGTTTTGTCTGATCTCTGTTTGCCTGACGTTTTGCCGTGCTCGCGTCATTCAGTTCAGTTCGAGGTGTCTTACTCGCACAAGCGTATAGATTGTGCCCTGTTCAGCTCATTAATTGACTGGGATTGTCGTGGAGTACCACATTTTTGGAAATTCCTCTGTTTGTCTGATGCTTCCACACACCGGAATCTTCACGTCTTCAGTACTAGGATTATGAACCCCCGTTCTTTGTGTACGACCGTTTTGTATCCTTCGGTCCATTTAGATGGCTTCCTTCTGGTCTGTCCGAGGAAGTTCTTGTTGCCTTCGATGTAAACTATCCGGTAAATAAGATCGATTTAGTTGCCTTGTCCGGACTGAGATTTATCAACTAATTTACCGACACTTTGAATCGGACCTATGAACCTCTAATAGCATGAACTGAATCAAATGATGAAATCGGCCGGCCACGAGATAAACGAATCAGATATCAGCACCAACCGGAGGACCAGTCCGGCAAAAGTTACGAATCGCAAACATGGTCACTCGTGCATTTGACGCCTAACTGAAACTAGCAGCATAAGGTTATCTTGTTTTGTCTGGTCGCGTATGCTTTAGAATATGCAATATTTAGCTAGACAAGTTCGTAGATGGTGAGGATCATCATCACTATCAAGAATCATCATCGATACGAATCTTCAGACCAGCGGCCCTCCGAATAATGGCTAAACAATGAACCACTAACAGTTGACCAATCAGCTGAGGGGCAGTGTGATTGACTAGCATTAACGTAGGTTATAGCACCATCATCCTTCACAGTTCACGCTACGTGGCTATCCTGTTGAGTGCAGCTTCGTCACAGAGAGGATTCATTTTCTGAGCAAGTAACCCACGGTTTGTGGGGTTTGGTGTCCTATCTTGTTTTAGTGCGAGATTTCCATATCACTGATCGGGCGGTCGCATCCTAATAGTATGATGCTTGTCCTCAAACCACCTCACAGAATCGCGGGATGACCACAGTTAGCCAGTCCCATCGAGGAGGTACAGTACTTCTCCGCATGAATTGACTTTACTTGAGGGGCAGATTTTCATTTGAAACCGTATACAGAAAAGAATTGCAACTGGCCACCGAAAAATATGACTAACCCGAACTGATCCAACGTCTTTTTCTATTACAGATGACATCTAACTGCTTCATCACCACAGCAAACGATGGTTTCCTTTATCTTTGGGGCATACAAGAGGCTAAATCTGAAACTGTTGAGGACTAGCCGAACGGTGTCAAAGATGGGGCTGGTGAATAAGTCCGAACTTTTCGAGCACTCACTATTCATGGAACTCAGTCAGTTTATCCGGAGACAGAAACTCACATTCATTCATCGATTTCGCCATTGTCATTGATGCTGTCTTATATAACATGTCCCATACAGCGAATATACACTCATTTGCAAACTGATTTGGTTCTTTCGAGAGACTCACTTGGAACTCAGCTGAATTCCTCGTTTATGATATTCTCAGGCAACTGAATGTGCTGCACCAGGCCGCCTCATGTTTCAGTCGGTCGATACGATATTTGAAATATCGTGATACATGCATATCTTTGTAATATACTACTCATAAGGTTGCTGATGGTGTCGATGGATTTTCGGCAACCTTATGAGTAGTACATTACAAAGATATACATGTCCCATACACTTTTCGATGTATAATTTGCTGTTGCGTCGCCTCCTCATCGGACAGGAGGTCGAACAAGAATATTTGAATAGGAAGTTCGCTTTAACAAAACCAAGCATACATTGTGGAAGTTTAGAGAGACAGACGTGCTGCTGATTAGGAACGTCTCGGAACTTTTGAGACTAGCTGGAAACAGCATCACACTAAACAAGCAAAAGGCAGGCTACGAAATATGACTGTTACCTCCTAGGTTCGTGGGTGGAAATCTCAGGGAAGGGGTCTTGGAAAAGCTCTTGGGAAGGCATCCTTTGTACTCTATACTTTTGTAGAGGCTGTATTATCAGCACTACAACCTGCGGGAATGGCTTGACTGATTAATCGACATGCGTTAACAGTTGCACCTACCTAGTTGAACTCGTAAACACAAAAAACGGATAGTAAAACCCTCAAAGTCCTTTAAGAGTTAATATGCCTTTGATGTTCTCTATTCCGCGCCCTTCCATGTCCCGAATTTCGAACGAAAAGAAGTTGCCTCTCATCACATTTCAGTCATGGCTTCGGTTCTCGTCAGTGATTTCATCGAAGGACAGACATACTTTGTTTGTGGTTTCATTTTGCGGAAAACTGTCTCCCGGGTTTAACCATTTTTGCCTCATCGTGAACCAACCTTGTGTGAAGGATGATGGAGTGTTTCAGTATCGAACCGATGCCTTGAACTGGAGCGTGGTTGTGGAACTGTGTAGGGTCCATAGTATGCACGGTCCAGGCATTTCTACCTACGGAAATTTCTGCCATTCTATAGACTAATCCGATACACCGTGTGTCCAGATTGCTGGTTTACGACATACGGCTTTGTTTTTGTGGCCGCTTCCCAGCGACCATTCATGCACTTTCACCAAAGTGAAGATGTGATCATTCTTCCGTTTTTCATTATCCAATCCCGAGGAATGACCGGAGTTGGAAAAAGATTAGAACAGATTATTCTTCATTCTCCTCTAAAACACGGTCAGATTTTGACATACCAATCAATCAATGAGGCTAATTAACACTCCCGAGCCGTCTGTGACCGCGTTCGTCCTTCTTCAGATGGCTGTAGCCGCCTAGTTCCCGTCAACCCCATGTTCTACTTGAATCAGATTTTGACCAATCAATCAATGAGGCTAATTAACACTCCCGAGCCGTCTGTGACCGCGTTCGTCCTTCTTCAGATGGCTGTAGCCGCCCGCCTCCCGTCAACCCCATGTTCTACTTGAAGCCATATCGGATGCCATCCGCGGGTTACATTCCTTTGTCTACTACCTCTACTACTATTACAAATTCAGCTGAATACTAGCTGAATGTGCTGCACAAGGCCCGCCTTATGTAGGCACGATATTCGAGATGTTGATGTATATTTTCTTGGTATGTTGGTCAGGAAGGCTAGTTAAAGACGGAACCTTTTGAAACCCAGTTCCAACTAGGACGGTATTTAGTATGACCTGGAAAAAAACCGCACTAAATTCCACGTTCACCTGGGGAGACGAATAATTGATAATTGGAGGATTGGTCCATAGGAAAACATAGTACGGTCGTCACGCGTTCCATGAGAATGCCTCGTTTGATGCGTTTGCTGTCTGCTTCTGTGCGGCACACTAGGTCTGGAGAGAGTTCGCACACACCAAAGACCGTAGCGCTCGTAACTGTTCTCCCATTCGGTGCATGGGCAACTAAGCAGAGGTCAGCAGAGGTCATTCAGGCTGTGCAACAGCCAATGAGCGCAATGCGTAAAGCGCAGTCAGCCAGCTGTGATAGTATTGGTGCACCGACATGTTTTCGCCAGATGATCGGATGCGCTGGATTTTTCCTCCAATCAGGTGATGAGCGGTGAGAAGTCAGCGCAAGCGTGAGCGCACAGCCACACACGGTTCATCATTTGCGAGATGAGTGAACCGAAAGCACCGAAATACACTCATTTGCAAGCAAATTTGGTTTTGCGAGAGACTCATCTGAAACCCAGCTGAATCTCTCCTTGGTGATCTCTCCAGGCAACTGAATGTGTTGCACCAGACCGCCTCATGTCTCAGTTGCTACGATACTCGAGGTATCGCGATACATGTACATTCGTAATGCACTACTCATAAGGTTGCTGGAAATTCATCGACATCCCAGACCGGTTTCTCCCTCCTTGTGGCTCACCAGGTAGGCGCAGTCCCCGAATTTCCATCAACCTTGTGTTCTACTTGAACTCAAATCGCCCGAAATTAGCGAAATACACTAATTTGCAAACAAATTTGGTTTTGCGAGAGACTCAGCTGGAACCCAGCTGATTCCCCCGTTTGTGATCTCTCCAGGCAGTTTGAGGACACTGTACGATGAACCTGCTTGCGCTTCAAGGCGGCTGTGCATCCATTCGTACGGACTGTTCCTTTCACAGGGATCCAGTGTATCGGGTCATTTCCCATCAATTTTTGAAGTAATCATGTACGTATAGAAGATCAACAACATTTCCTTCTTACACGTTGCACTCAATGTCAGATTGTGTCAGGTTCCCAAACAGATGCAGTTATAACTTTTCATAAGCCAGTTAAGTAGGTCGGTGAGTGAGGACAACCTTTTAGTGAGGTCAAGCTTCTACGCAGTCTCGTGTGTAAACCACAGGTTTTACTTAGCGAATTAACGCGTCCTCGGAGCATAAGAGCCATTTTAACGACAACAGCCGTCTAGAGTTCTCAGTTCGGGGTATTCCACTCTGTTTCTATCAATCTCGTGTACAGTTTAATTTCCTTCAAGTTGCTGCATTCATACAGTTCAGAAAACCATAGTACAATTTCGGAACATTCTTCCTTCTGACTTAATTTTGATTGGTTGATCGTTTTATTCGTTTTCGACGGAATTATCTAACGCTTTGTCCAAGCTATTTATTCTGTTTTCCAGTGATGTGCTCCTTTCTCTTCAGAGAAAGGAGCCTGTACTGGTTTCCACTCAGCATAGGCCCGTATACCACGATGATCAACCAGTTGACAGGTCACTTCATATACGTGGAGAAGGCCATCACCCCCCCCCCCTTTGTCCATGTGACCTTCGTCATACTGCCGCACAGATCCGCTCTTTTCACATATCGGTCGCATCATCCATTTTTCAGTAGTTCACTCAAACACTGGTATTCGCATATAAAGTCGTGAATATGGCTACCTGGTTGAGGCTCAGGTTTATTCGATGTCATGTCACCTCGCCGATCTGCGCCATCAGGGTCCACCACTAGATCGACCTGGGTTGGGACTCATGTTCAAGGAGCAAGCTTGAACTCTGTGAAGTCAATAAGTGGGCACAAATCTAAATTGAACAGTACCTAATGACGTTGACTGAAGCCACGGCGGTCGGTCCAATGGTACTAGTCCTATCTAGATGAAGGATAACCGGCATCAACGGAATCTCTCGCTTATGATATTCGTTCAGTTTAGTCTCTCGTGAAAACCAAATTGATCTGGAAATGAGTGTATTTCTTGAAAACAGTCCAGTTTGGGTTCAAGTAGAACATAAGGTTGACGGAAACTCGGGGACTGCGCCTACCTGATGAGCCCGAAGTGGAAGGGCGAAACCCGTCGTGGGCTGTCGAAGAGTTTTCAGCAGCCTTGTGAGTAGTTTCCTCCATGAAAATACACTGCGATATCTCAAATATGGTGTCAACTGAATCATGAGGCGGCCTGTGTGCAGTACATTCAGTTGTAGAATATCATAAGCGAGAGATTCAGTTGAGTCTCTCGTGAAAACCAAATTGATTTGCAAATGAGTATATTTCTCGGAGAAGTGGTGTGAATTTTTTGTCTCTGGTTTGTTTGGACGCGTCATTGGTAGGTGGTGACACATGGCCTCTACAGCAATGGCCTAAAATATTACCTTTCCTCCCAAGTGTTGATAGTCCGCTTAGTAGGATGCCCGAAACACCTGTGTACAACTATCCATTGAGCTAAGTAACAGCGATCGTATTGGTAAGTCATAATTATCCTAAAACTCGGCCGGCCACCATGTGCGCAGTGGACTGTGATGAACGAATCCCAAAAAGGGAACTTCTCTTTTTGACAGGCAATTGTCTGAACCAAAACCAGTGTTTTGCCTATGTGAAACACTGAACCACAGTTGCGGGTTGTTGTACTTCTGATCCGTGATGTGCTTTTGATAAAATAAAGCCAAGAGACCTGGGAAAACTGAAGGTCGCTGTGTCGAAAATATGGTTGCGATAGATGGGTGTGAACACAGAATCCTAAACAGGCAGTTCCCCAGCTAATCACACAGCACCTCCTGGCAGGTGAAGTTGGCGGAATTCAAAAGAGGGATTTCAAAGCTACAAATAACTCGTTCTCAGGATTATAACCCTGGAGTGACAACCGTGTGTTTGATTAAATGGACCAAAGTATCAACTGCCACATTGAGTTTTTGTTATGGTACTCTGCGAAATCCGACTGTTTACCCACTTCAATTCCTAGTCGTTTGTTTACACTAACGTTTTTTTAGGCCAGACCCCTAGTCCCAACAGTCTCTTGAGCTGTTTCTCAGTCTAGACGTCTTTGCGAATTCTTCTGTTCCAGAGTACTGATTTCCCGAACTGTCTAACTTCTGACCTCTGGCTTTCATAAACTCGAATAATGGCGATGACCGACACTGTTGAGCCCGTACACCTGTCCCCGATAGAGGGTCAATAACCAGAATCCGGCTTCCTAGATTCCCTCTTCAATTATTTTAAAGAATGTACTGCCCCCAGAAATGTAGTTTTTTAATTACTGGATCAAGTTTACTAGTTCCGTTACACGATGTGGTTGATTCCGGGGAGTCAGTGGAGATTTCGTCCCATAAGTCCACATCCTTATTGGGAATTACCGGCAGTGCGCATCACACGAATCTCTGTGGAGATTCTAACTTGGAACTGAACCCTTCAGCCAGGGCCAGTTGATCAGCAGTGTGATAAACATGATCTTAGACGGGGTACAGCACCCCTCAATGAGGATGAGACAGCTGTACAGTGCTTGTCATAAACGAGAGATTCAGTTGAGCCATCCGTCAAAATGAGTGTATTTCGCGTATTCTGTCCAATCTGGTCCTAAGTGGGGCATGAAGTTGACGAAAACTTGGGAACGGTGCCTACCTGATGAACCTCAAGGAAGGCGAAACTGGTCGTGAGCTGTCACAGGGCTTTTATCACTGGGGGGAAGTGCGTTCAGCTAGATCACAAATCAACACCGATGAGTATCCTTCTGTCGTGTCCTTTATTGGGAGAGTGTATACGTCGGATAACAGGAGTTTTAAAAACGACAGACAACATACTCATACTAACATAACCCAAAGAAGCTTCTTGTTTGATGATGTAAGGCTGTCTACCAAAAGGTAGTTGGCATCAGTTGTGTTGTCGGTCGAAGCGAAAGAGCTAATACGAATGTTCCCGAATTCGACTGCGTTGACTTTAAAAGTGTGTGCAGTGTACCTACTCACCGTAGAAAGCAGGAACTGTCTTGCTAGCTGGCCTCGCCTCAATCTCAGGAGTATTAGACAAACGGAGACTTAACTCGATCTCATTTCCTAAAGAATTTGGTGAGATAGACTGCAGTTGTTCTCCAGGAGTCGCAGAAGACCAACGTCGTAATGCACTCTAATCTGTCGGTGTGACCGACGCAGCATCGGTGTGACCAGAGCATCTGGTGGTCAGCGCAGTGCTCCATCTACCCACTATTGTCAGTCGTTGGTATAAACAAACACAAGCAGACGGTGAAATCTGATTATGGGTCAACTGTCTCCCATCTCACAGCCCTGCCCTTTTAAAGCCTTTGGGGTCGCAAAAACACAAGGGCAGACGTCACTCGAGCATAGATATGCGACGCCTGACAGGTTGTGGGCGTGTCGCACCGAGTTTGTAACAGACAGACCTATGTAAACAGTCGCTGGAAAATAAAACAAATCCTACCGGGTTTCCTTACCTCGTACCCGACAAAGCTACAATGTGTAATGCTAAACAGTGCCTACCCATATTTCACCCACATTATTTGGACTCCGGAGAACCTGGGGCAGTGCCTACCCATATTTCACCCACTATCCACATTATTTGGACTCCGGAGAACCTGGGGGAATCCATGCGAATATCGTTTCGTCAGCTGTGTTTACGGCAGCTTGGCGACAAATCACGTGTCCAACTCATTCTGTTTGACAGTGAAAACTCACATGTTACCTCTAAAAAAGTACATGCTAATGGCACAAAACGAAGTGCATACTGATAGGCATAAAGAGGACTATCAAGTAAATCACGGATAGTTTACGTCCAAGAGAAGCAAGTATCCAGAGAAACGGGGTTCGAACTTGGGCATTATGATCCAAAACGGACACTCGGCTTGGAATCAGGGTTTGTGGTAACAGCTGTCGAATACTGTACGTAATCTGCAGTAAAACGACTATTCACGGGCGGACTCTTTTTGGTAAAATATCCAGAAAAATGCTGGCAGAAAAAGCAACCTCAAAAACCTCTCTTAAACGCTGATTTTAGACGCTGCATTCCCTCAGCGTGTTATAAAAGAAGGCGGATTTCGCTTTATTCGAAGTCGGTTGGTTTCGGTTGGGGGAAATGGTGAAAAATAGCAAAGCGCTGTCCCGAAAGCCGGTTCGAAGCCGGTCATTTTGGTGACCCTATAAACTACCATCGTCCTTCAAGTAAGTTTGAACCACCTGCACATCAGTCCCATATAGCCGTTGAATCAGAGATGAAAACATTCTGTGCCGTTTGAGCTTCCGTTGTGGTGTGATATGCTTCTGGAAGTATATTGACAGCATACCTTTGAAATGTGCTACTCAGGTAGGCGCAGTCCCCGGGTTTGTGCCGTTTGTCCGTTGTGGTGTGATATGCTTCTGGAAGTATATTGACAGCATACCTTTGAAATGTGCTACTCAGGTAGGCGCAGTCCCCCCCCGTCCGTCAACCTCACGTTCTACTTGAAACCAAATTGCACGAAATTAGCGAATATACACTCATTTGCAAACTAATTTGGTTATTTTGAGAGACTCACAGGGAACCCAGCTGAATCTCTCGTTTATGATGTTCTCAGGCAACTAAACGTGCTGCACCAGGCCGCCTCATGTTTCAGTCGCTACGATATTTGAAATATCTCGATACATGTATATCTTTGTAATGTACTACTCATAAGGTTGCCGAAAATCCATCAACAGCCCACGACCGGTTTCGCCCTTCTTGGAGCTCATCAGCTAGGCGCAGTCCCCGGGTTTCCGTCAAACTTATGTTCTACTTGAAAGCAAACCTAGTCTTCGAGAAATACACTCATTTGCAAATCAGTTTGGTTTTCACTAGAGACTCAACTGAATCTCTCGTTTATGATATTCAGT
The DNA here is from genome assembly GCF_000715545.1 of Opisthorchis viverrini. Lineage (NCBI taxonomy): Eukaryota > Metazoa > Platyhelminthes > Trematoda > Opisthorchiida > Opisthorchiidae > Opisthorchis > Opisthorchis viverrini. Next base: position 95,281 of record NW_008752230.1, on the reverse strand, counting down.
TGAGTCTCTCGTGAAAACCAAACTGATTTCCAAATGAGTGTATTTTTCGAAAACAGTCCAATTTGGGTTCACGTAGAACATAAGGTTGACGGAAACTCGGGGACTGCGCCTACCTGATGAGCCCGAAGTGGAAGGGCGAGACCGGTCGTGGGTTGTCGAAGAGTTTTCAGCAACCATGTGAGCAGTTTCCTTCATGCAAACCCTGTCTTCTTAATAAGAGTGATTCATCCAACGATGGACGAGATGGCATGCTGTTGCAGCACCATGTTCTGCTTCTAAGTACGCAAAGATCTTTTTACTCCAGTGTGTGAAAATGCGACAATTTAGTAACAGTTACCCAGAAATTATGGAGCCGTTAGGCTAGCGGATCAACGACCTCCGAATTTATCACAGCCGCTTGAGAACAGTCCTAGTGTGACGGTATATACTACTGATAAAACACGCGAATAGTACATGTCGAAGCGCGTCTGATTCAGGGTTGATATGGGAATTATTGAACCGTTTACCGGAGTTTGTCTAACGTTGTTTCACATTCAAACAGCGTTCAAGAAGACGCCTTAGGACGTGCACTTTCGACAAACCCTTTGCAAACGAGGTCTTACTTTGGTGTATACTAGCTTGTAACCACACAGTTCGTTTTGGTCGATGAGTAAGCCTGCACTCGGAGGCACCCCTGATTTTGCTGACAATAGTGGTGTGGCTCACGGAAAAGATGTGCGGATTTCAAAGCTGCTTACCCTGCCCACCTGCACAGTCCAGACCGCCGTAAATGTTGTCAAATTTGGAGTCCAATTTTGACGGCGTGCTTGCACTTCTTGTTTGGACAGAGGTGGGTCAGAGGCTTCAAAAACTGCCTTGTATAACGGCATCTCCCAGAGTAAGCCAATTTTGTTGGTTGATTGGGGCCTTTTTTGTCAGCAGCCATCTCAAGTGGTTTTCCGAGAGGACTATCAAGGAATACTGTGGTAAACCAAGCAAAATCATCGCCATGTGGACTAGTTATCAGACAGGATCAGTGTGCGAAACAACGGTATTTTCTGTCGTGTCATCGGACTTCGTAGATGTAGGCAAGTTGTGAACGGTGCGTTGTAGTGTAGATGTACTGCTTAACTACGAGGGCAGTTTGTTTGCTGCTGTCGTGTGATATACTATAGATATTAGTGAGGTTTTCGAACAATGATCCTTGTACTGAGGTTAATTTTATTCGTGTGTCTGTTAGGAGGGACCAAAATAATCACCCGATAGGTGTGCAAAAGTCTAATAACCGTGTCTGCTTGCCTGTATAAAAAGTGAGAATCTAAAGCACTGTGTAGTCGATGGTCACATGAAGAACCAAAGACAATACCAAGGAGAAAAGTTTCCATATAAAGACTACCTATAAGAAAAATACTAATTGACGTCCTACAAAAGTGCTTTCTACACTGGATACATCCATAGCAAACGAGGGATTCAGGTGAGTCTCCTGTGAGAACCAAATTAGTACGTAAATGAGTTTACTTCACTAAATATACTAAATATTTATGGGGTCACTAAAACACTTGAATGGGATTGTTAGGCGGAGTTACGCACCGATATCGCTTCACCGCTCGCATTTGGGCGTTGCCACTGACAAGAAGCCTATCCCGCACGAGATTGGTCAAAAGGTCGGGCTGCTTACCGGGCTAACATCTAGGCGAGCTCTGATTGGTCGAAAGTCTGGACCCAACAGCCAACCATGATCCAGTGTCTGCCGAGTGCGGGTTGCTAGTGCCGCATCCAGAAAGTGTCAGAATTTCCAGAATGATGCCGCCGCATACACTTTACGAACGACGCACTGTACATGTGTTTTTTACCTGGTTCTGGACGCCAGTATACGTTGTGTACCTTTGGTGATTGTTTTGACTTGAAGGCTCGGATCGAGAAGTAAGCTGAGAAATTACCGTTATCACAGGCATACCGCCGGTTTCCCCATTTTTGGTTTAATCAGGTAGATATGAATGAGTTCATGCCGCTGATTCACGGGTGATATTTGTTTTGTTAAAAGACTATGGAGAGGAACGAAGAGTGAATGACAGTCATGTTCTAAACCGATCCAGTTTGTCAAAGACCGATGTTCTCGGATAATTAAGCCAAGGCATGTTGACCTAACAGCACGGCAACCGGGTATAAGTACATTATCTGAACGTGAAAGCGTGAATTTATCGCAGGGCAGAAGTAGCGGAAGTCATTACATCTCTGAGGTTTATTTGGAACGAAATGTTTGTGCGCAAAAACACATATACCCGAACATGCTTTTAGGGATTCTCCGAGTGCCACAAAATGAGCTAATGAGTGATCGGTGATTCACTTCGGTAGCGACAAGAGAAGCTGCTGCAACTGTCAACTAATCCAGTCGCACTAACGCAGAGGATCGCCAAAGTGAACCCTAGAACGAGATTCACACTCTTTGAACGACAGTTTTGTAGATATTCGAGCGTAAAAACTTGTGGTTCGCCGATACGAAGCATTGCGAAGCAGACGCAGCCAGCAAACCTGAGATCCAGCGCTGGCTGGGGGAGATGAAATGACGGTGTGATGCAAATTTGTGTGCAACAAAAAGGAGCAAATAAGGAGGCTTAAATACAAGCAACAAGAAGGATTCCGGGGTGAGAGCGACTGTGTGGACCACATCTTCACACTTTAAGGTGTTAGAGTAACGGCATGCATACGGGCGCCCTAAAATCTTGATGTTCCTTAAATTCAGTAGTGCGTTCGACTGTGTCGATCAACTGGCTCTTTTCAACAGACATAAGCTCACATTGTAGTGTGACGGACGAGGAGAACTCACGAATATCCCAGACCAGAACTGCGTTTGCCAGTTTGCGTCACTTTTGGTGCCAAAAGGCATCTCACCAGATTTCATAGGAAACATGTATGAGACTGCTGTGTCAGCTATACAGGGGGCGCATGTATGAGACTGCTGTGTCAGCTATACAGTTTTACGGCTGCGATACCTGTTAACTTACCATGGAGGATCTGAAACGTCTCCGGGTCTTTGGCCACCGATGTCTCGGAAGTATAGGCGGCATTTGGTGGGACCGGTAAATTAGAAACAAGCTGGTCAGGGGACCGTTTAATGGTGAAACAGACGGTACTTCTCTCAAAGAATTCATCTAGCACTACAAACTAAAATGGCTGGGCCATGTGTTGCGTCTGCTGAGTTACGGCTTGCATAGAGGAGTGCAGTTTTTCGTGTCTAATTTGGAAACTTAGAAACATAGAAATGGACAGAATTTGACGGCTCAGAATGGCATAATGTTGCGAAAAGTTTAGGTGCTGTTCCCCTTTCACGATGGGGTCCACATGACCTTAGCAAGGAGCACTTTCAATATGGCGTCTAACCGGTGTCAGTGACTTTATTGCTGTCACCTTTTGTCCAGATTGTCTGGCTGAATTTTAGTGGTGTAGGCGCCTCAGATGTTTGTGTTTGATTAGTCCTAGGTTCCCCTCCCCCTCCATCTATTTCTTCTTTCGATTGTAAAGATTTACTTAAAAAATGGGCATGGTTTTAAGGCAGTAAGGCATCAGTGACCTCACATTCTGTGACCGCTAGTGATGAGGATGGCTATAGGATAAACCCATATATATACATATATATATATATGTTATATATACAATATTACGGCAAACCTGTGCATGGTGCGGAACGTGCGCTCGAAATTTCCAGTACAGAAGTGCTGCAGTATGAAGAAAACCTACTCACAGTAGGTAAAATCATACAAGAAAGCTTGTTTAATTCGCTAACAATGTCTCTGAAAGCAAAAATGCGTCCATCGACGCCGGCTTTGATACCAGGTTGATGGGTTTCTTACCACAGTCAAGTGCTACATTTTGAAATGTACTACTCACAAGGTTGCTGAAAATTCGTCGACAGCCGGTTTCGCCCTTCTAGGGGCTCATCGGGAAGGCGCAGTCCTTGAGTTTCCGTCAACCTCATGTTCAACTTGAGACCAAACTGCACGAGGTTAACGCTAACTAATTTGGTTTTTCAAGAGATTCATCTGAAGGCCAGCTGAATCTCTCGTTCGTGATGTTTCAAGCAAAACTTAAGGTTGACGGAAACTTGGGGACTGCGCCTATCTGATGAGCCACAAGAAGGGTGAAACCGGTAGTGGGCTGTCGACGAATTTTCAGCAACCTTATGAGTAGTCTATTACAAAGTATACATTTATCGCCATATCTCGAATACCGAAGGGACTTAAACATGAGGCGGCCTGGTGCAGTACATTCAGTTGCCTG
>NW_008752230.1:45821-90737 GCF_000715545.1 Opisthorchis viverrini | reverse complement strand
TAGCGTTTGGGTTCAAAGCAATCGCTGATTTCGAGCAGAGATCGACTGACCTCAAGGGTCGCTCAGCGAATCAGACAGCAGGCCAGTCACAAAGAGGGTATTTCCAGCAAAACATGCAAAGAATGATTGACAATGCTGACAAAATCCACAGTTTTTCCTGGTGTAAAACGAGTTATTTTTGGTCGATATCTGAGAGCACAACACCAATCCGTATTGTTGAGTCAATGCATGGCAGTGCTTTAATCCAGTCAGGAGACTTCGTTCAGTGCAGTGATAGCAATTGATCAGGCTTGTGAGTGTTAGCCGTAGGTACCTTAAGCTGGGGCGAGAGGGTTCAAGTGGTTAGAGTGCGAATTTACTGACTGGAACGTCCGTGGCTCGAACCCGCCCTCCGCCTCTCGCCTTTCCTTGTCCAGGCTTAGGCAACCTGGCAGTATCCCAGCCCTCGTGCTACCCTCGATTTGCATGGCAGCTAACCACAGGAACAGTGTTACAGCTGAGGGATTTTGTTATTTACCTTGAGCTTAAATTGTAGGACAGCTTCCTCTTTGACGTGCTGGACCTCATGGAAACTTAAGCGAGTGCAGCACAGGTCCGGATTCCCTCTTCTTTCTATGATCCACAGAAATCAGTTACACGCTGTCAGTTACACGCTTTAGCAAACATCGGATGTGCAAAGTTCTAAAAGGCAAACCATTAGAGCTACTTGAGGATTTCTAGCAATTAGGACCATAAAGTGAGCCTAATTCGGAACCAGACGTACCAATCGATGAAGCTCAAGCTTTTACCGACCTCATTTACCATTTTTCACGTGTTTATTCCTCACACGACTGGAGTTACTAACTCCCCGACTACTACTGATTGGTAAGCCAATGCTTTCAGAGAGCTGTGATCAATACAAATAGGTTGCTGTACTTGCGTACCAAGATTTCCATCTTAGGGCGCTTCGTGCTGCATTGAATAAAACATCTCTTGGAATCGTCAACCAGGAGTATTTATCTTGCACATCCTATCAAATAACCTCGAGTGCTGTCGCTTCAGATGGCGACCGATTGGCATGTAGGAAACCTGTTACCGGTCTCGTTTTGGGATGCTGCGGCCGCGTAACTCGAGATTTCGACCAGGGCTTTGTGCAGCGAAACAAATCTGGTGGTGGGCGCTAGTCGTTCCGTCGACTGTGTGCCCATAAACAATGCCCCAAAAAGCACCGATCATCCTGAAGCACGTAGACTTTACGTGCCATGTGACCAACAGACAGACGGTGCGCTTGTAACCCGATGGTGGGTCTGTCCCACGCTCCATGGCATTTGCCCCAACACTGAAATGTGGGACACTGTCGGTGAGCAACGGGCGACATGCGCCAGCACCGACAAATGTGTCGCGGGGTAGAAACGAAGCGTTGGAGCATGCATTGTGTAGCGAGTCTAGTTCCGTTGTGGGATTCGCACCTTTGTGTTATTCCAATTCTGAAGTTCTCGGTGATGAATTAGTTGCTTCCTGTTCTTGCGATAAGGTCAAGCAATTACAAACGTTTATAAGAGAGTAAAACCAAATCACAAGCTTTCGTTACGACCCGATGTTCAAAGAAAATTCGTGATTACTTGTTTATACTACTCTACACAGTGGCGATGGTATGAGCATGAAATGCATCCTTCCACTACCATCAAGTATGACAGTAATTGCTCTTTTCCGCTTTCATTTCTTTGATTTTCGTTTGGACTTCAAATCATTCCATTAGCCTGAACTTTACACAGCGAGCATTCAGAGACATTGCACATAACGGGTAACACTGATACCAGACTGTTAGAACGATGTACCTTTACAGAGGAGACTTCTAGTTTTGCTGCTTGCTGTGTTTTTTCGCCTTCATCTAGGAAACAGAAACTGTAGTCGCGGGCACGCTTCTTTACGCAACAACTATCACCTCCATTTCAACAAGTTTGAACACCCATTTGCAAGTTCTGTCGATGTTAACGGCGGACTAAACTGAATCTCTCGTAAAGAAAGACTTTGAAACTTTTTATGCGCAATGTACTATAAGGGAAATGGTGGCCTTTTATAGATACAATACACTACTCACAAGGTTACTGAAAACTCTTCGACAGCCCACGACCGTTTTTGCCCTTATTGGGGCTCATCAGGTGGATGAAGTCCCGATTTTCCGTCAACCTTGTATTCTACTTATGTTCTACTTGAAAACATTCACCTGGGTTCCAGGTGAGTCACCCAGCAGAACCATATTGGTATGCAAACCTGTTTCGTTTAAGCTCCGTCCCAAAACTCAGTTCGGGAGCACTGAATATGTCTCACGCAATGGTCTAAAGTATCGATGGGCTAGGTTGAAACAGTTTCGCAGAGATACCATGAGTACTGCGATCTTACACTGGTCTTATTTGTAACGTTAGAACCCCTCTTAAGAACGTCTCGTATGCGGAGGCGTTCAAACAGAAAATCAATCAACACGAAGGAACTTTTATTCAGCTGCGAAGAACAGAAAGATCGCATCATTCAAATGAGGAGGTGAAGATGATAACAACTTCTGCGACTGCGATCGTTTCTGCTGAGTAGCGGGCAATAAATGGGGAATGTATACGCGCATCCGAACTGGCTTTACAAGGCCGTTTTATTCGAGCACCGATCGCCACAGCTTTGCTCAGAAAAAGAGCCAAAATAGCGAAATACACTCATTTGCAAACAAATTTATTTTTGCGGGAGACTCACCTGGAACCCAGCTGAATTTCTCGCTTACGATGTTCTCAGGCAACTGAATGTGCTGCACTAGGCCGCCTCATGTTTCAGTCGCTACGATATTTGAAATATCGCGATACACGCATATTAGTGATGTACTACTCATAAGGTTGCTGAAAATCCATCGATAGCCCACGACCGGTTTCGCGCTTTTTGGGGCTCATCAGGTAAGTGCAGTCCTCGAGTATCTACCACTCTCATGTTCCAAATGAAACCAAACTGCACGAAATTAGCGGAATACACTCATTTGCAAACAAATTTGGTTTTCCGAGATACTCACCCAGAACCCAGTTGAATCTCTCGTTTGTGATGTTTCCAGTCAAAGTAGACTATGATTTTACGATAGACGGAAGCATGGATCAAAACCAGCCCTTTTCGTTGCACGCTGTTCGTCGAATTAATTTGCGACAGCCAAGCTGCTGACACAAAGGGTGTTCCAGTACATCGACATGGAGTATTGAATAACAGCAATTCTTCGTAACGAAAGTAACAATAAAAGAAGTCGTTGAAATATTTTTATAAGAACGATGGAATTTCGGTTGCCACAGTGGTCGATAGTCTGAAATAAGCGCGATAACAAAGATGAAGTACACTCTTCAAACCGGAACTTCGTTGATGCAGCAGAGCCCTTATCGTCTTTTACACTCATTTATACTGAACAAAAAACTGGGTCGAAAATGCACAGAATAGACCAGACGATAAAGTAGGTAACCTTGAGTACATGGTACTTGTTACTTGGATATTGCAGGTTCACCAATCTCGCTCAAGCGAGTGTGATCTTGAGCAGTCCCGTGAGTGCTGCGTGGATCACTGCATCGTAATTTTGAAGGTCATAAGATCGGGCTTGTAAAGGCGAGCAATCGCGGACTTTTGCCCCAGTTATCCCCGGAAACTAGCAGATGGCTAAAGAAGACATGAGGATGTTTCTTCACTCACTAGAGAACGCATTCTTGCTAAAGTTCCCTAGCACTAAGGCATTTCTAGAGTAAAAAAACGGATTTAAGCCTGACGCCACTCAACTTTCTAAGATCAGTGTGAAGTCAACCGTTCTGGATGGAACTATAGCCAAAGACCTACTGGGATATGAATGAGCTTACAGTTACTTCTATTCCATTCCCTCTCTTCCGTCTTTGGTTAGGTCTGAGGTCGTACTCGACTGTAGCGGTAACAGTGAAGTGTACATTTTCTGAGGTCCTTTGCCCAATCGGACATGAAATGGTACAGTGTTCCTATTATGACAGATCCTCTCCCAAAGGGGGAGGGCAAGTAGCTGTCGCCAGGTTTCTGAGAGAATTCTCATGGCTGGAAAGGCCACTCAGCACCTATTTAGAGAACGGTGAAAAAAGGCTATAAATCATACAGTCCGTAAGAAAATATGGTCGGAAAATTGGGACATAGCAAAGGTGATTGCTAAACTGCTCAGAACACGACCGAACAAAGCCAAGTCCAGGATACGAATATCGCTGGTCAAGTTTGAACCTGCCCCTACAGTGAAAAGAGAATGATATACACTCACGCCTTTGTCCTTGCAACAGAACTTACCAGAATGGAGGCCAATAGCCATTTTGATGGTGTCTAGGTAGGGCTCGAACCCGAGTTGTTCGGATTAGTAGTCAACGATCCGCCGGGCTAAGAACAACAGTTATGTTGTGCCACTTGGGCCTTTGAATAGCAGTCAGATTACACAAGATTACTGAGAAATTTTTATGCACTACTTATTGGTTTTAGAGAACTATCTTGGATTCAAGTGAAAAACGGCAATAAAAAGTCAGCACACGATGGCTGAAAATAATGAGGAAAATGACGTCCCAGGAAATAGTGGATGGGGTTAAAAACTTGACGCAAACGACCGACAACGTCTCCGGATAGCACTGAAATAAGTAAACCTGAGAAATAGATTGACATAACAAGCCAGCAGCAGGGTTGACCAGGCGTACTTTGTCAGCCCAACCCAGCACAAGGATATGGAAACGTTAGACAGTCCACCCACCAAGGCGTACTGTTTCCGATCACGTGCAAGGTGAACTGCCTGCTTGTCGGTCAGCAGTTGGTGAACATCGGGCCGCAACAGCCTTCGAAATAACTGTAGCTGGTATGATTTCACATTTTTATGTTCCGAGCCGTCCCCCACAGATAAAAAAGCCTTACATGTCCCGGTTATTTCAAATTAATGAACCCTGTTTAGATCCTTACAGAATCTGTATCGCTTCGGATCACAATTTCTTCGCAAAGACGCTGGTGCGTCACTGCGACACCGGTGATCAAACGTATGGAGACAGAATACAGGCGAATAATAACGTTCCGAGTCATGATAGACTTAGTGTGTGCCCCTACAGTCATTGTACGGCTGAAGCTCATCTTAGAGGCAGCAGATGAGAGAGAGGTGAGTAGACATTGCTGTCAAATAACTTGGATCTACTTGAACATAAGACGAAAGACGATTCCCGAGTGGCAGTAATGAGTTTATAACCCATGCCACTTACTTTGAAACAGCAAGTGGGAAATCAGATATTTAGTTTGTGTTGCGCCATATTTATATCAAAGGATAAACCCCGTGAAGGACCACTTGAAATTCGCTAAAAACGAAAATTCCGAAAGTTGGATCCTAGCCCCGAGAAAGGTCCACTCCCATTAAAGGCAAGTTCGACTGCTTCCTCGTAGTGACAATGTTATAAACGATTTCCGACTTTCTGCACGAAATTAGCGGAATACGCTCAGTTGCAAACAAATTTGGTTTTCCGAGATACTCACCCAGAACCCAGTTGAATCTCTCGTTTGTGATGTTTCCAGTGAAGTAGACTATGATTTTACGATAGACGGAAGCATGGATCAAAACCAGCCCTTTTCGTTGCACGCTGTTCGTCCAATTAATTTGCGACAGCCAAGCTGCTGACACAAAGGGCGTTCCAGTACACCGACTTGGAGTATTGAATAACGGCAATTCTTCGTAACAAAAGTAACAATAAAAGAAGTAGTTGAAATATTTTTATAAGAACTATGCAATTTCGGTTGCCAACGGTGGTGGATAGTCTGAAATAAGCGCGATAACAAAGATGAAGTACACTGTTCAAACCGGAACTTCATTGATGCAGCAGAGCACTCATCGTCTTTTACACTCATTTATACTGAACAAAAAACTGGGTCGAAAATGCACAGAATAGACCAGACGATAAAGTAGGTAACCTTGAGTACATGGTACTTGTTACTTGGATATTGCAGGTTCACCAATCTCGCTCAAGCGAGTGTGATCTTGAGCAGTCCCGTGAGTGCTGCGTGGATCACTGCATCGTAATTTTGAAGGTCATAAGATCGGGCTTGTAAAGGCGAGCAATCGCGGACTTTTGCCCCAGTTATCCCCGGAAACTAGCAGATGGCTAAAGAAGACATGAGGATGTTTCTTCACTCACTAGAGAACGCATTCTTGCTAAAGTTCCCTAGCACTAAGGCATTTCTAGAGTAAAAAAACGGATTTAAGCCTGACGCCACTCAACTTTCTAAGATCAGTGTGAAGTCAACCGTTCTGGATGGAACTATAGCCAAAGACCTACTGGGATATGAATGAGCTTACAGTTACTTCTATTCCATTCCCTCTCTTCCGTCTTTGGTTAGGTCTGAGGTCGTACTCGACTGTAGCGGTAACAGTGAAGTGTACATTTTCTGAGGTCCTTTGCCCAATCGGACATGAAATGGTACAGTGTTCCTATTATGACAGATCCTCTCCCAAAGGGGGAGGGCAAGTAGCTGTCGCCAGGTTTCTGAGAGAATTCTCATGGCTGGAAAGGCCACTCAGCACCTATTTAGAGAACGGTGAAAAAAGGCTATAAATCATACAGTCCGTAAGAAAATATGGTCGGAAAATTGGGACATAGCAAAGGTGATTGCTAAACTGCTCAGAACACGACCGAACAAAGCCAAGTCCAGGATACGAATATCGCTGGTCAAGTTTGAACCTGCCCCTACAGTGAAAAGAGAATGATATACACTCACGCCTTTGTCCTTGCAACAGAACTTACCAGAATGGAGGCCAATAGCCATTTTGATGGTGTCTAGGTAGGGCTCGAACCCGAGTTGTTCGGATTAGTAGTCAACGATCCGCCGGGCTAAGAACAACAGTTATGTTGTGCCACTTGGGCCTTTGAATAGCAGTCAGATTACACAAGATTACTGAGAAATTTTTATGCACTACTTATTGGTTTTAGAGAACTATCTTGGATTCAAGTGAAAAACGGCAATAAAAAGTCAGCACACGATGGCTGAAAATAATGAGGAAAATGACGTCCCAGGAAATAGTGGATGGGGTTAAAAACTTGACGCAAACGACCGACAACGTCTCCGGATAGCACTGAAATAAGTAAACCTGAGAAATAGATTGACATAACAAGCCAGCAGCAGGGTTGACCAGGCGTACTTTGTCAGCCCAACCCAGCACAAGGATATGGAAACGTTAGACAGTCCACCCACCAAGGCGTACTGTTTCCGATCACGTGCAAGGTGAACTGCCTGCTTGTCGGTCAGCAGTTGGTGAACATCGGGCCGCAACAGCCTTCGAAATAACTGTAGCTGGTATGATTTCACATTTTTATGTTCCGAGCCGTCCCCCACAGATAAAAAAGCCTTACATGTCCCGGTTATTTCAAATTAATGAACCCTGTTTAGATCCTTACAGAATCTGTATCGCTTCGGATCACAATTTCTTCGCAAAGACGCTGGTGCGTCACTGCGACACCGGTGATCAAATGTATGGAGACAGAATACAGGCGAATAATAACGTTCCGAGTCATGATAGACTTAGTGTGTGCCCCTACAGTCATTGTACGGCTGAAGCTCATCTTAGAGGCAGCAGATGAGAGAGAGGTGAGTAGACATTGCTGTCAAATAACTTGGATCTACTTGAACATAAGACGAAAGACGATTCCCGAGTGGCAGTAATGAGTTTATAACCCATGCCACTTACTTTGAAACAGCAAGTGGGAAATCAGATATTTAGTTTGTGTTGCGCCATATTTATATCAAAGGATAAACCCCGTGAAGGACCACTTGAAATTCGCTAAAAACGAAAATTCCGAAAGTTGGATCCTAGCCCCGAGAAAGGTCCACTCCCATTAAAGGCAAGTTCGACTGCTTCCTCGTAGTGACAATGTTATAAACGATTTCCGACTTTTCAAATTTCCCGACTGAATTGCCAGCCACTAAGCCCATACTATATGTGGTCGGTCCGATTTTCGTTGATCATGCGCATTCAAATGGGGAACAATTGATTGGAAATGCTGATTAATACACATTAGAATTAGTGAACTCCATACAGCATCAATCTATTCTAGCATTTCCATTAAGGACGTCAGTCCCCGCATCTGGATGCATGTGATAAATATTTGGAGTAGAAAAGTGTATAACGCTCTGCTGCATGACTCATAATCCTCAGGCCAAAACTGCGTTTTCACTGAGGAATTGAATCGTCTCTAATAACTGCGATTGCTTTGAACCCCGTGAAATTCCTAGGTTATCCGTCAACAAGTGGGTGATCAAACACGATTTCTCGTACGTTCACATCATTCGAGTAAATTCTTCCCGCTAGGATCGTAAATTACACGGTTTTACGGTTCTTGCAATTTAGCCTTGTATTGTACTCGCTTCGGATCTACCGAAATCTGGTTAGCACCAAATAATTGCATCTCCTAATGTAACGGTGATGCTACTGATGGGGGAGGCATGCAAGTAGTATTTTATCTCGTAAATCCGCTTTGCGTCTCTTGAAAAGTGAGACCTGTTGCCGAATTTGTGGAGTCGCTTTGTAGCATTTGATAGCATTTGAGCAACAGTCAGTGAATTTCCAAAAAAGTTCAGGAAGACGCGTTCAAAGGGAGGATGGATGTTCAATTTTTGTAAACAAGATACATATGAGACTTTTGCTTCACTGTCCAATAGTCTTTGACTGTTTAGTTTGCATTTTCTAATAAATAACTCCACAGTGAAGGCCTTCTTCCTTTCAAGGCCTTTTTCCTTCCATTAAGACAGTTTGGACATAGCTGTGATGAGGATATGCCAACGAAACTTTGAAAATGTTCACAATACAGCAGATATAGATGCCATTAAGTCATGAAGCCATAGCACTAAAAATGATCCAAGCCGCGCAGTAAAGCGCCTGTCAATTGATGGAAAAACCATCGATTAGGCTCACGCCTTGAGCCGTAGTTCTTTCCAGGAGAAAATACGGTCAAGACAGGATGGAATCGCTGCCTTTTTACTGGTGATTTTTCACTGTAAGGTGAGCAATTGAGATCAACCTGTGTGTACGAATAAACGACGTGGAGAGTGATGTTCACTACTGAAAGGGTGTCTCTCTTCAGAGCTGCTTCAATGAGCATTACACTGTGGATACCCAAAATTACGTTTATGCACTCGAATATGATTTGCTGTGATATTTGTCTAAGCACTGTATCGGCGCCCACTTGTGTGCCAACCTTCCCACAGGACGAACACGCATCCGGATGTCCATATCGTGCCACCCACCTGGTTAATGTATCCCTGTGTCTATCGCTCAGAACGAGATCGTCATGGCGGTATTCACAACTAGCATATTTACGAGCAATCGGTCAGTTGCCATGGTGTCATGTCACATGTTACAACCAGCTGAATGCGAAGTGACGTTGCCCACGCGTTATCTGTGCATTAGTGTTTTTATGAATTCAAGAAACTAATGTGCCCAATGTCAGACTTCTTTCGTGGCCGAAAAAACGATCAGGGAGATGACTTCATTGCCTCATGGTCCAATCATACTACTAAAAGCGGCACCGCAGTAAAAACCACCACATATTCGAAAAATTGGAAGATGCATATTGAATCTTCTTTTCGAGTTTGTGTGGTGATACGCTCGGAAACATGTGAACTACTGAAACATTAGATATGCTCCACTAAACTGGTGCCACTGAGCTCTTTAGGCGATTCATTTGGCAGGGAGAAGATCATTCACAGACGGTAGAATCGTCAGTTATTTTGACGATGACTGTTGGGACGAGATGGCTCAAGTGGTTAGAGTGCGAATTTACTGGCCGGAAGGTCCGTGGTTCGAACCCGACCTCTGCCTCTCGACTTCCCCTGCCTAGATTTGAGCAACCTGGCAGTATCCCATCCCTCGTGCTTCCTTCTTGTGGCATGGCATCTGGGCTACAGCTGAACGATTCGATTCAACACGTGTACGGCCATCTGTGACTAACCGTGACAACGGAAACAACTGCCCGAGAACCGGTGGAGGCGTTCAGGAAACACACTGCTTGGTTGAAGATAGATCGACCGCCAAACATGACCACAAGTGAATGATTTAAATAGAACACTGTATTTGTTTTACTACACCGTTTTTCTCGTCGCCTTCTTGTCTTCTGAGTGCAACCCGGTAGCATCATGGTAGGTGAAAATATACAACACGAAGAGTCATCTACATAAATGCGACTACTGTGGAACCTGTTGGTCAAAAAGCCAGTAAGCAGCGCATGAAACGAATGTCGTAGCCAGCTGGCCTCCTGAGCGTACTGCGTCCCGCACGTTGCTGACATCAGTTGGTTCAGATTACCGCGAAATGGGTGCTGTATTGTGTACCGACGGCGAGAACGTCAGCTTGGCAACGCGAATTTGTCCAAAGAAATCGCTGGAAGTGAGCAACACCGTTATCACACTGGGTAAGTAGGTTGACACGAAATGGAGACCTGGGAAAGTGGAACGTGCAATTCAAAAGCCCTGAGTGTAAGGCGAAAACGAGAGAAAAATAAATCAGAAGATTTTTTACAGACAGTCACAACAGAGGGCCACATGGAGTCGTTCAAGGAAGGTTATCGATAGAGTTAGATATGAGGTAAACCTTGGCTCGAAACACCGGTACGGCCTTCTGTAAACGGCCACATTTTGTTCCTACCATGTTGAAGCCGTCGTTTTCAACCATTCACTGGTTGAGTAACACGATATCCAAGCAGCCCGCTGTTCCACACACATGAAAAATAATTTTCGTTCACCATGATCAATCAAAACGTGATAGCTACGGAGAGTGGAGTCAAACACTCACGTGCGGCCCCCGGCCCGGAATTCCAGCTGTTGACTCAGTAGTAGTTACTACATTGTGTGGAGCACAAAGTCCTCAGGATTTCACAAAGCAGTCGGGATTCAGGCAATTAGCACGCCACAGTTTGGCAATGTCTCAGCCACCACATCTGCTCCACTCACAGGTTGGGCTGTCTGCATTTGATTGCACCGGCACGGGATGCATCGCACTACGCCCCGGTGATACCGACGCGGGCAGCGGATCCACAGTAGAACGAAAAGAATAGGAATGCAATGGGTGGATTTTCTAACACGGGATCTCTCGCGGACCTTAACTTTTGGAAACTGTGAGCACCGCAAATTCTGGAGTGAAATACTGCTGTGGAACTGATCATTAGAACGGAGCTATTGAATAATCAACCAACGTGAATTCGAGTCTATTTAGGAGCAATGGTTTACTGCAACACCAGGACCGACATAACTCGGAGCGTCGCCATTTGGAATACCCAAGTGTACTACTAGCCTGTACCAGAGCTTAATTTGCTTTTGTGAAGCTACGAATCTTTACTTATCCCTCTCCTTGAGTTAAAGGACAGATGTGATGTTTTTTCCTGATGGAACACACTACTTATAAGATCACTGAAAATATTCCAACAGCCCACAACCTTCTTAGGGCTCATCAGGTATAGAGGCAGTCCCCGATAGATGTATTTTGTTTAAATACACTCTTCAACCTGATATGGAATAAAGTTTCATCTATATTCCTGGATGGTTCTAGTCTGCCTTGTTAGCAGGCTCTATATAGGATGATTACTAGTGCACTGACTCTGTTTAGAGTTGATTACGGCGTCTGTGAAGTCAAGGAATGACAGTGGAAATTCTGGAAACACTATACTTATCTCGGAAATGCGATGGTCGAAGCCAACGCACCAATTTCAAAGACCAGAATTGCGTTTTCACTTGTGGCATCAAAAAGGTATGTCGCTGAGCGGAAAAGGAGGCGTGTGTCAATGCGGACTGCATTGTTGTGCGGCTGCGAGACTTCGCCACTACGGGTGGAGGATATGGAACATCTTCAGGCTTTTGACCGCCGACACCTCAGAACTACAGCTAGAATCGGTCAGAACCAGAGAATTCGCAATGAGGTAACGAGATACTGCCCAAGTCTAGACAGGATTAGTCGAGATGCAGAAGTGGGGCTCGAACCAAGGACATCCTTGACCACTGAGCTCAAGGTTGAACGGTATGCATAGGTCACGTGCTCATAAGGGAGTTAGT
This sequence comes from Opisthorchis viverrini, assembly GCF_000715545.1. Taxonomy (NCBI): domain Eukaryota; kingdom Metazoa; phylum Platyhelminthes; class Trematoda; order Opisthorchiida; family Opisthorchiidae; genus Opisthorchis; species Opisthorchis viverrini. The sequence continues at coordinate 78,683 of NW_008752230.1, read as the reverse complement.
GATGTTTCCGATGCAAGAAGTTGGGAACTGTAGGTCCAATAGTTTCCCTAAAACAACCGGCATGCTCAACTAACCGATCATCATAAGTAACTGATTGCCAAATCGAATGTAAATGGTGTGAAAGGTCATGGACACCACGAATGGTTGGTTCAAAGTGAAACTATGAACCAGCTCGACGTCTCTTTAGCAGTCTTTCTCAATAAACGGGATGCGATATTTCTCATCATATATTAAGTAAAGTCGTCTCCCAGTGGGAAGATTATCGTTCCATAAAGACGCTCTTGGATAAGGCGGAGGCATCTAAGTACACTGAAGAACGAAGCTCCTCTATAGGAGCACTTTTACACGAGTACCACCATAGGAACTACCCTTTCCAACTAGGCTAAATGCGCATTTCGTTCAATCGGTGGGAGTCGAGCCACACCATACTCCAACAAGCATATTTGTACACAAAGGCGAATCAGTCAGTTACACACGAACGAATCGACTGATGTGATCCGAATAGAGGGGGAAATGTGGCTGTCGGATTCATAATTCTCTAGTTGACTGACATTCATACTACAGACCTGAAGCCTTTCTAAAGGCCTTATGACAACCAGTCTGAACATCTGGTTATCATAGCATATTGCTGTCTACGCTGGGGCAACCCGGCAGTATCTCGGCCGTCGTGTTTCTTTCGAGCGGCACGGTAGCTGGGCACCGAAATGAACTATCATCACGGCATATCGAACCACTTACCCTAAATCGCATCAACCACACTTTTTAACGAAACTGAGAAAACACGTACAAGGGGCATATCACGTGGTTCTACTGTCGGTTCAGCTGCTGTCGTAGCAGCTGATGCGGAAAATCGGCAGTCGCAACATTCATCGACCTTGACCGGAATAACACGGTCAGCGGTGCACTAAAGTACGAAACTGCTCGCAGAGTGGGCGAGTAAACCATGTGCTGTCGTGAATAGTGCTCAAACGAGTGACACGGACCTACACGCGATTGCGCCACGGCAGCGAAGCATCAACGCTGAACGCTCATGTCGCGCTATCGATGATTGCCAGAGCCTGTGGTGGTAAAATCGGTACGATGAGTAGAGGCGAATGAGTGTCGCATTGGACAATTCACCCAAGATCGAAACAGCCATAAGCCCATCGACCATACTACACTGAGATGTAGACTCGAATGTCTCACATCTATGCTGTGTCCTGTGGCATTAAGCCAGGCTAATTCACAGGCAACCATCTTTCAGGAGAATGATCTTTGGCCGAAAGTCTGCGTGTTGTTCCCGTGAGTTGAGAAGATTGCACCGGAGACCCCTTCGACGATGGAATCATGGAGGAGCACATGCCGCTAGAACAAATGTTGGCTGGCACAGTTCCGCTCAACCACAGATTGCATCATTACCCAGAACCTGTCTATAAAATTTTGCTGTAGTTAGGAAATAGCATTGGGGGTTCGAGCCTGAGGACTTTCCCGGTACAGACGAACTTGATACCGGTAGATATTTCGTGCAGCCTGGTTAAGTCTAATCCTTACTTAAAACAACTGTCTCATCTGAGTTCATTCTCCGAGATGCAACCCAATAGTAAACGCCATGGAGATTGTCGTTTGTTTGCCGAGGAGACGGCTTTAAGGTGTTTCTTTGAACTTTCTCAATGCTCCAAAATTTGTGGAGAAAAGGAACTACACGAGTTGGGTGAATGGAGCTTTTTACAATTGTACGCGTGACGTATCTGAAATAAACGTGACGTCAACCGAATGCTATTGTTCCGGTCCAGAATGTTGGAGCTGTCCGACACTAACCGCGTACGGCTGAATGAACGATAAAACAGCATTGAATAAGTGATCCGTATGTCATGCGCTCCTTGCTCAGAATATATAGACGCACAGAACAGAAAGGCAGAGCTCAAAATTAGACGACTGCTCAGCACGGGCCCTCAAATGCACGGAGGGAACGGTACTTGGCTAACTTAAAACAGGCGATCAGCAACACCAAAGGTCATTTGTTCCTAAATGAGGGTTCCACCACATTACCTAGTGATCCTTCAATGGGGATCAGCTGCACACTAGCATGCATCACAGATGCGCCAGACAGCCGCTGTAAGGTCACTAAATGAGCTTGAATGTTACAGGGACATTCAGTCATTCGTTCGAAGCGAGAAATGGTACCGTTTTATTGCTTCATAAGGTGCCTGAAGAATGCAAAACGGGTGAACGTTTGAGGGAGGGTATACAATCAGGTAGTGTGTCGCGTCGAACAGCTTGAAGCGACGTCCGAACTGTGAACATTCGGTTGAGGTAATGCATGCAGAATGCTAAATGATGGACCAGCGCATTCTAGAGCCTGCTCTGACGATATAGCTAAGTCTATAGGACCTGCTTTACACAATCATACTAGGAGTATTTACGAAAAACGGGCGCGGTCAACTTGGCATGTGGCCATTCCAAAGCAAATGACCTGAAGTACGGTAACCCCCACCGCAATCAGAGGTGAGGGGTTATTCGTTCTACAGGAGCTAACGGGGAACGCTGTTGAGTGATTCCTTTGGAGGGATAGCTGTCTCATCGCCACAAGAACTTGTCACAGTCCGGATCGCTGTGTAAAGCTCATTGCCAGTATATACAGTCAGTACTCCCAAGCGAATAGTGAAAAATAAGAATGAAGACCCGATGAAACGTGGTGGTAGTATATCGCAACAACGGCGTCTGAGACAGGCATACAAATTGAGCTTTGGTATGCGGCAGTAGATTAGAAAAGACAGGGGGGTAGTAAAAAGGTCGTCAAAAAAGAGTACAAAAGGTATCGAACGATCGATCGATCTATCTATCTGTTTCTTTATGCATAAGTCCCTTCCGGAAAGGACTCGTGTGGCTCCCGTCCAATCAGAGAAAAAGATGAAAACGATGTGGAAACTGTGCGCCGAAGAGAAAAATAGCACATGTTTGTGATCGAACCGGGACCATAGGCACTATAATAAAACGTGATGTAGAAAATATTCATGTAGGAAAATAATATCTTGTGTTGTATTCAGAAAAATAGGATGTGGCCAGTGAGATGGCACACCTAATATACGGAGTGGAGAGGCAAACGTTGCAGGAAAAATACAGTGCGCGTTCTAGATTGGAGATGTGATGAGAGGCAGGATAGATGTACACGGCAAAACCGAATATGAATGAGAGTTGATGTGGTAGCCCATCGATGAATATCACAAGGTGAACAGAGAAACCGTTTTTTTGTAAACACCACGTACACACACACACAAACGATAAGAGCAGTTCACTCAAAATAGAGGGAGAAAAGTTGTTAACGAGGTAGAAACTATCCCGTGAAAATTGTAATTGTATCGAGGAATTCATGTTGTATGCAAGTAATTAAAATGAAGCAAAGAGGATCGACGGAAAAGTGGAACAGTGGCTTTGTGGAGGTCGATAAACGAGACGTGGAGGTCGGAGGACGTCATAGAGTTGGAAATATTGTCTACGAGTCAAAATGCTGGTATACCAACGTCTGATGGATTGCTGCGACTGGTTGTTGGAGTCTAAAGGCGAATGGAAGAGAAAAAGAAAACTTGACAGAATCCTGAGAAGTGCAGAACATATCAACCAAAAAGGAATATCCTCCCTTTGGATCATGCGCACTTGGGTTCATATACAAGCAGTTAAAACCACATTACGCTAACGTCAAGGAACACCATACACGACTGGAAATGATGACAGTGAGTAGATTGTAGACTGCTGACGTTATCATCCAGACAAGTACCACTGCCCATATTCTAGGAACCGGATCGCCGGTCTTCTGTTCAAGCAACACGAGATCGGAGCGACCAGCAAAACCTGTCAACCGTATTTCGACTGTGTATAAAACCCCTATGTGATTGCACTTTCTACATTAGGATCCGCACTTTCATGCGACTCTGCTTGAAATGTGCCTGTTTGTGGGCTCCGCGAAGCCACGTGAAGAGGTTTCAAGGAGAAACAGGCCGCACACACACACTGCGTGCTGGTCTATGTAAATTACACAGGTGTTGGACACAGGTGCTAACTGTAGTATATGCTGTGAGTGTGACGGATACACCTGTGATCGCGAACTAGAACTAAGCCATTTGCGGTCGTTACGATGCTTTTACAAGCTAAGGAAATCCCAATGGCTGTTGGGTGGCGTCTAGTGTCATCTTCAGCGGGATTCGCCTACTTTCCACAACAGACTACACTGGAAGCAATGTCCGATTGGCTTACACCTCAAAATCTGAATTGATCGAATCAATCCATCGTAGTTTGTGAGACTGACAAGTCAAAATTACGACTCGACGTTAGCTCAGTTGGATAACGGTGAGAACGTTTGGCTAACATAAGCCTCCAAGCTCTTTTGTTGTGAAGCGAAAACAACAATGATAACGGGCCAAAAAATGGGCGCCAATTCTTATCGAGCGTTGCGAAACTAGGCAGATATGTGAAAAGCCAAGTCCCACAGACGATGATGAATTGGCAAAGAGGAAAGCACAGTAGCCAGCGCTAACCAACCGTGTTCGGAGATACAAAACCGAATCCCGATGTTCCGCTTTCGTCCAAAGGTTACCAAAAATACAGAATTTCACTCAAGCTTACCAGTTCCGGCTTTAGAACAAGAGATCTATCAGAGTCAGCGGGACCTGGCGTAGACAGCTCACTTTGCAGCTCCTGTCCTGAAACAAGACAAAAAAGTGAATACAAAGAAGGCCACAATAGACTGCTTTGGCTGTGTTATTAAAGCGCACTTTCGAAAGCATTTGAGGGAGAGGGTTTGAACAAACAGCACCCAAACCAATTAGGTCAAGCATGGTGCAGTTTTTGTGATCCCCGAAAATCGCCTAGCAAGGCTGAAGATAGCTCAGTGGTTCAGGAGCCAGCTTACGAACTGGAAGGTCCGTGGTTCGACTGTTCCTGTCTAGGCTTAGGCGATATCCCAGCCCTAGTGCCTCCCTCCGTTGACATAGCAGCTAGGCACCGAAAGGGTGCTACAGCTGGATGGTGAATTCGCTTGCCAACATGCTCCTTCTACAGACGGGTAGAGCTATCGAGAAGGACAAGGAGAAAATTTCCAAAACTTTCACAGCTTAAATGCTCTACTTACTACAACGCGACTGGGCAGATTACAGGTTGGGACATGGACACCAAAACACAATGTGACACATTAGACCCATTGGTGGTGTGGATTTGGTCCCACCCGATGTGTTCGTTGAATTTCGGAGGACTCATTGCTCTCGCTGCAGGAAACCGACACCTCAAAAAAACGGTGGACAAAGCAAAAACAACCCAAATTTGCGCAGTTTGAAAGACTTCTAGCATTCAACCCCACCTAGCAACAGGCAAAGTGGATGGTCAATGTCTGTTTGCGACAGGAGTACCGTTGAATATTACTTGTAATCGATATTCAAGGGGGATGCTCAAATGAGGAATACGTGCAGTGATCTCAGCCACGAGCTAAATCGCTCACCAGCAGCACCGTTTCGGTGGACAGCTGCGGGAAGCATGAGAGTTGAGATACTTCCAGGTTGCCCAAGCCCAAACAAGAGCAATCGAAAAGCAGGGGGTGGGTTCGAACCAAAGACATCCCGGTTGGCAGTTTTGCTCAGCGTCAACTACTAAGCTACCTCATGCACAAGCTGATGGTGATATCCAAACATAAGCTGATAAACAGAAACTGCCGTGATGTAAATGAAGAGTTAGTGTGCAACAATGAACCAGCGGCGAGTAAAAAAGATGGCATCAGTGTGGAGAAGTACTGATACATGGGTGTTTTACGCAGCTTCTGTCCCGTGTAGCACTCAAAAAGCGCTTACAAGGTCAACTACGACCACACTGGACTGCACAATCGGAGTTTAACGCTTATGAAAGGGATGTTGGAGATACGGTGACTTTTGAATTTCATATCATATCCCAGTGCGGTCGAAGTTATACACTGCTGATGAGCTCTCATCAATGCAGAACTCAAGCTTGGATACGCTTGATAGCCGGAATAGCGGTCCCAGGATAAAAAGGGACCCCTTAACTAACCAAAAAAAAACAATTCAACCATTAGGTCTCAGTAACAATATGGCAAAAATGGCGACATTTAGTCAGTAGCGTTCAGCTGTAGCACCCTTTCCGTGCCTAGCTGCCATACCACCCGAAGGAAGCACGAAAGCTGTGATACTGCCAGGTTGCCCAAGCCTAGACAGGGGAAGTCAAGAGGCGGAGGTCGGATTCGAACCACGGATCTTCCGGTCAGTAAATTCGCGCTCTAATCATTTGGGCTATCTCGCCCAGACATTTAGTGTCTGCCGGTGTAAAGTGGCACTAGGGCTGTTCGCACCTAATAAGACTACTCAACCAACTGAAAGCTAAACAGGAAGAGGTGGGGGTGGGTCACTGCATCATTCGAACATGCTCAAGTACTTACTTAACTACAATTACTTAACCACAACAACTGATGTCTTGCCGAATATCTATACTGTAGATTCTCCCGCTGAAATTGTTCCGTAATGATGAGCAGCGTCCATCGGTTAGTTCCTACGAGTGACACGACCTTAGTTTATGGAGACAAGGTCACCAACGACTAGTGAATAAAGTTGTTGTGATGATCGTTTGCTGTGCGCCTAGGGGCTGGAAATTTTAAGCGATCTAAAGAGACGGGAATGATCAATAGTCAGAAACATTGTCAGACATGGTCCAGTCACGCCCTCAATGGCGCTCATGCATCGAAGCTATTGCGTTCAGTGCATAGCTCCCTCCTCAATCTCCCCACTTAAAGGTCCACTGACAACCCTGTATTTACGCATCAATTATATCATCTCACGCCTCCAATACGCAGCTAACTACCCTACCACTCCAAATAATCGGTTAACGAAACTGTGGCAGCTACGATCAATGCACGGCAAGTACGAAGTTCTGACAACTGATAATGATGACGAACGGCTTTACTGTGTAGGTGTTCAAGCTTACTAAGGCTCAGTGAGTAGTTATGTCTCTATAAGAAGCCAAATGTTCAAAGCAGAATGCTAGGTGTTTGTAAGAGATAGATAAAACGGGAAGCATATAAATCCTGAAAAGATGAACAATTTTCAGAAACAATTTACGCACTCTGTTGCACGAGAGCATCGGTTGCTAGCATGTCGGAAGGCGATGGCGCAGAGGCTAAACCTTCAGGCATAGGGGGAGTGTTGACTTCGCCGTACTGATCAAAGTTGGTCAACGTCCTGTCACACGAATTGTCCGACGTGGGAGAATCAGGCGACACCAAACGGTCCGAGCACAACTGACCAGTAGCAGATGGCATAAGTGCGGAAGACGGAGGAGTTTCCAAATGAGAACTCACGAAATTGCGAAATTCGTTGCAATCTGCCCCCACAGAAGCTCCTCCGGGTGAACAACTGGAACCCGTGCCACTTCCACATTCTTCACCTTCGGAGCCTGGCCGACTTTTTGTGGCGTGAGATCCACATAATTTTCGTTTAGCCTGAACAGATTTCGAAGCGGCCTCGGAGTAGAACGGAAGGAATTCCGTCGGTGAGCTTGGGGGTATCTGAGGTCCTGGAGATGCACCTAAACGTGGCATGTTTGTCAGGTCGTCATCGTCCTCTAGCTCCAAAATGAAAGGAGTTACAGGTGGCCGAAAAACGGTGCTTGATGGGCGCGCATCAGTGGTAGTCGGTCCATAGCCTTGCTGACCAGTTGTACTACCTGGTGTCACTGAGATTTTGTTCGCGTTGCGATTCACACTGGAAGTCTGAAACACGACAGAATGAATTACGAAGGTGATGGGAATATTTACGAAAGTATCAATCAATACACATATATAAATCAATATAACTTACCCCCCAGAGGGAAGAATCGAGCGGTGCAGCAGTCAGGTTTGGAAGCCTGCTCACTCTATCCATTTGGTGGTGGTGGTGGGGCGCTGGACTCCTCATTTCCAGGCCTTCATATCTGCTAGAGTAATAAGGTGACGCAATAGTTCCCGATTGTGATTCGCCGGTCCCAAGCTGGCTGGCGTAGCCCGGTCCCATAGACAAAGGAGTTGGTTGCTGTGAGGCACCTCTGGTACTGCTTCCAGCGCTACTGGCGGGAGACGACGATGACACACTCCCATGAGCCAATCCGCTGGAGGGATCACCAAACGGTGCATCCATACTATCAGCAGTGCTTCCACTACTGAGCGGCGGACATTCAGCTGAAAGTGGAGTTGTCCCACTAGATCCTCCAGAAGCCGTGGACAAATAACGAGCACGCTTGTTCGGACTCTGACCACCAAGATGGAAGCGAGGCTAAAAACAAAAATATTGCATGTCAAAGTTACGGCAGCTGTGTAATGGCGTGGCTGTAAAAACAACTGAAGAAAGAGCTATTAACACTATTACCGTTAAGAATCACACAGAGTTTTACGTGCAAATGCGTGGTGCGTCCTCGACGATGTATCGAAGTATTGATAGTCGAATACGCTCATTAGGCAGCTGTTGAACATCGAACACTGACGCTTTTCGAAGCTATCAGGACTATGAAATTCGTTCCAAGGTTTCACCCTAGCAACAACACGTATACGAAGAACAGCCATCCCACTGTAAGAGGTAGCCATGACCGAAAGAAGCTCAGCAAAAAGCAGTCGACAGAGATCGAGACGTTCTAATGGGAACTAGTCCGTTTGCAAAGACAGTCAACGGAACTCACCGATGGTTCGTATGCACCAGGAGCCTCCACCGGATGTGGCGGGATGCTTCGTTTGAAAGTCGACTGAGTTGTGTCCGAAACCCCGGTCCCAGGATTAGCCGTAGGTGTGTATGGACTTCTAGCTCCAACTCCGGGAGGTAAAGGTGCCGGTGTGTGTTGCAATGAAGTGTAGGGTGGAGTTTGTTGGTGAGCTGCATAAATGGTACCACTGCCTCCCACAGGAGAATGGTATCCAGCAATCTGATGGTAGGGAGTCTCAGATGTATTAGAACCAGGTGTTGACGGTGTTGGGAAACTACAGATAGAAAGCAAACTGTTAGAACGAAGCAACCACCCAGAGGCCGATCGATTCAATGTAACAACAAAACGAATGGCAAACGAACCTTGTTGCCTTTTCCTTATGAGCCGTTGGTGGTGTGAGTACATCAAACTGAGAGGCAGGTGGTATCGGAGAGGAGCGACCGGGGATGATGCCAATGGATGCTGAATAACCTGAGGGTGTGGAGTTTGAGTTGAAATGTGGAAAACCCGCTTGGCGTGCAGCAGCAGCCGCGGCAGCTGCCAGGGCGACGGCTGCAGAGGAATTTTTCAACGCGGAAGAATCACCCTGATAATTTGAAGAAAGTAGCATGAATCAGCGGAAGGCGGAAATCGATTTAAAGCAAGAAAACAGCCGCGCACAACGCGACAACAGAGTTCTGCGGAATTTGATTAAATATAAACCAAAGAACTCTAGTCTGGATTTCGAAATCGCATTTTTCTCCCAAACAAGTTGAACATCAATGCAGAATACGTACATGCGGTGACTGCCACAACACTAGCACACGCCGAAAATCACCCGTCTGTACAATCCGAACGCACGATTAGCGGGCAACCGACCAGAACAAGTAAAACAACACGATGCTTTGAATGGCTAACTCGTTTGGTTACGCGACTGAAGAAGTGTGCCCGAGACGAAAGTCGAGTGGATGTTTAGGTCCTTGATCTGGGAGGCAGCGGAAAAGTGATAGCAGCGACGTTACACTTAAGTGATTAGAAAGCTGGTGCCCGGTTAGGCCAGGGGACTTCATCCAACATCTGCCAAGTTATCGCCTACCAAGAAGAGTTACTTTTCTGTGCCGAAAGAAAAAGGTGAGCGACGTGTATTAAAAGCACGAGCAAGGAATATCAGGAAACATTTGGGTGACGTTGGCTTGGGCCCACCTTCTAGGACAAGACCCACATGGACCTCCATTGGCTAGAAACTTTCTGTATTTTTCCCCGGTTGATTGTTACTGTATCTGGTGACTGGAAGCAGTCCTACTTACTAGATCCATCTCAGTCAGGTATCACTTAAGCAAACAGAGGATCGACGCACAGATAACCCAACACCATGTTGAAGGCCACTAAAATCGACTGGTGAACAAGAATCCTTCAACGATAATTGACAAACAAATTGACCCAGTATCCACATGATGCCGACAAGTTACATGGGTACTGGACATGAGCTCGAAATTCAACATGCGTGTATGCGAATTACCGACAGAGAGCCATGGTTACCGACCAAAAGTACAGTGAAATTCTACTGGGGTCATGTGTATCAGAATACCGTCGTCATCAACTAAGAATGTAACCATACCTACTGGAGCGATCAAGTCAATTCATTCGGCAGTGGCATCAACTCGGTGAACAGGTACCATGTGGCGCCTAGAAGCCATAAGAGTTGAAGTGATGCCAGAAAACCTTAAGGGATTCAGGCCATGAATAACCGGATGGATCTCTGCGCAATCGAGAGCTTGCTCATAGTCTGGATGCTGAAGGGCAACTAATTGATAAGGAAACTGGCTGAATAGGCTGCCAATGAACATGTACGTCTGCAGCCTAGGTAGCTGGTTAGGCCGGCCAAAAAAATGTGATCAAACACAAGATCACATATAAACAGGCGACTGTTCACACAGTACATTGCCATTTCAAGATAGCTGAGCTTGATGTGAAGAAAATGAAGGAGAATGCGGTACGACGGTTTGTGTAGTCAAAACTTAATAAGCCTGATGAAGAGAAATGGCCAGTTCGGGTGAGATACCATCCCATTTCGCCTTAATTTCTCGGACGATTTTACGCATATGGTCGTCAAATTTAACTTCACGTCATGATGTATAACACCCTCGGTGTGTGTGTGTGGTGTGGTGGACTGATATCGGCCTACAAACCGACGGGATTGTGAACGGAAGGTGGCAAAGCTGAAGCGGTTGATAGCAAATGCTTCCAATGTTTCGAGATTCAGAAACAGGAGGCAAGGAATCAGGAACAAGGTGCACTATAGAGACGAAGTGTTTTTATGTGGTGTCCCAGTAAAGTCTGCACATTGAAATGAGGAACCTGTTACTCGCTTCTATTCGGCCAATAATAGGGTTTCTCTCAAGTGAACTGGGAACACTTTAGCAAAAATTACTCCGTTGGGTTTGTGCTGCTGACTAATTACAGAGATTATCAACTTTCCTCGGTCTGGTAATCGATCATCGATGGTAATTGAAAGATCATTACTGGCAGTAGCACTAGCGCTCCAGTGTCGAGTAAGGCACAAGGGATAACCACACGACTTACACGTCCGGAATTGAAAAGATACGGGGAACAGCTCGATGGCGCGCCAGTTTGTGAGGCTAAGGCAGCCGCAGCAGCATATAAACCACCGCCCAAACAGGAGGGTGGTAATGAGGTCTGAGGTGAGAAGTTGGCTTGGTATGGACGATACGATGGTTGCGGGGTGGAACAAGGCGGGAGACGGCTCGAACTGAGGTCTGAATGGGGAGCTGATGGTGTAGCGTCCGTGGAAAACCCACGGTTTGTACCACCTAGTAAGGGATTTTGGGCGGCAGCCGTTACAGGATGGTGTGCTGTCGGCGTGGAGACTGGAATGGGCGAATCTGGAACTTGGGTGTGTCGGGTAGGCGTCCGTGATAAGTCACTTGTGGAGGGTACTGTCAAATAAAGCGAGTTTGGAACGATGAAAGCATGAAATCGGAGAATCACTTTAGAGAACCGAAATCAGATGCAGTGAAACTATTACGCAGGAAGCCATCATTACCAAGAGTTTTGATGCACTGCTGATCAGTCAGCCGTAACTGAATGATGGTATTCGGGAGAAATAACACCCTCGAGAACTGATCACACTGCGTAGGTTGCGCTGGCTTGGCCATGTGCTGCGTATGCCAGTCGACCGAATTTCTCGAAGGAATCTTTTCGTACAACCACGTGAAGGGTGGAAGAGAGCCAGAGACGGTCAAACAATGACTTGGCAGCGAAGTGTGAGAGCCACTAGCCGCAAACTCAGCTGCGCCGGTCATTGCCGTTTTCATGGACGGGGACTTCGAGACGGTCCAAATCATTGTCAAACATGGCCCAGTCGCGCCTCAATAGCGCTTGTGCATCCAAGCTATTGCCTTCAATGCATAGCTCCCTTCCCAATTCCCCCACTTGACAGCCCACTGACAGTGCTGGATTTATGCATCAATTTACCATCTTCTGCCTCCAATGCGCAGCTACCTACACCATAATCATAATCATCATCGACATCGGTGTTCGACGCCGATGCTTTACTGCCGTAAGCCACCTACCCCCCCCCAAATCATCGGTGAACGAAACTGCGGCAGCTACAACCACTGTACGACAAGTACGCGGTTCTTACAGCTGATGATGATGAAGTTCAACTTCCTTCCGGGAGATTGCAGGTTCTGGCGTTAGATAAACATTCCCCAGTGATGCATCCCAAAGACAATAAGATTCCATTTTTCGGCTTTACAAAAATGGCTGAATTTATAGTAAACGATGAGTGAAGCATCCAAACCGGTAAACGGATCAGGTTAAACTGGCGTCCTTCCAAGTGACCAAAAAATAAAACACGAGGATGGATAGGGTGATTTGGGATGCTAGTAACCGAGGAAACCCCAAGTTCGGTTGTGCTATTAGGATAAATGGTGAAAACAGGAGTGAGTTCCCTGATATCAAAGAGTTCGATCACTCAACTACGGTGTCCTTTCATGTGATAGCTGTCATGTAACTTGTGAGAAGCACATGGTAAGGAGGTCACCTTACGGCCATAGCCGATGGGTCCAAAACGATCACTCCTGTGGTAGATACTTTGAGGGGGGAGGTAACCCGATACCTACCAATTAATTCAAATGAAGCTAGATGCAAAGCCACCCGCCGGTTTGGTCCCATTGTTGCAATCAGAAATGTGGGTACTGATTCTATGAGGGTCATAACGGAGATTTGACTGGGTCAACCAAAGATTTTTTACTGCCCAGACGGGTTACACAGGTTTATAGAAGAATCAATCTTGAAGTAAACTAGAACGAAACTATTCAAACCTGTGTGACCTCAGTTTGACTGTATCCGCAAGCCAACGATGTAGCAGTAACAACACGTCCGCCGGGTGACTAGTTGGGCTTGCTGACCCGAATACAATATGTGGCTGTGAATTCTTTTATTATTATTGATATTAGTAACATCTATAAAGCGATGGACATATCAAGAAACGAGCGGAAGCATGGTAACGAAGGCATTGCAGGTGGAAACTCACCACTTTCTTCCGGCTTCAAGTAGGGTGGCCGATCACCACCTGATTTTCGACGGCCGTTACTAACGCGATCAAACGCAGATTTGGGGAGACCTGGCGGGGAAACGACATGCAGTTCGGTAAAAGAACGGAAGCAAGGTATGATCGGCTCAAAACAGAACCATTTGAATGGCGATCAGTCTGTTTGTACCTTGTTATTAAAGGAAATGTGAGTAATTGTGTTGGAAATGAACACACCGGTGTGGCGCGTTCGAATGTGCTTAGTTCAGTGAAGCACAGTCACTCGGCTGTGAGCCGGTCCTAGTGGTAAAATTCTTGTTCACTCATGGCATGGAAACGGGGAAAGACAGATGTGCACCGAAAAAGACAAACCTGCTACAGAGATTCCATCAGTCACGTGACTGGGTCGTCCGTCAGTGCTACTTAGAACCTTAGTGCTTCGTTGTCCGGTTTTTCTTAGACCGCCTTAGGGCATTACCGCTCATGATACGACCGAGTGCAAAATGTTCCAAGAAACAGACGAACATCTGGAATGAAGAGCGACTAGTTTTGTCGACGGAAGCCGCCTCGCCGGAAAACCATCCCGGCATTATTGAGCCTATGCTTCCGACGGAAAAAGACAGTAGTGAAACGCTGAAGTACCTTCCCACCCAGTTTGCAGAGCCCACTAAAAAACGGAACCAAATAGCCGTAAGTTTGCCAACTTACACAACGACCAAACGATTTTTGTGGTAATACACCTTCAATACACGTTGGAAGTAGGGATATACGTTTGCCACGTACTCGAACCTGCTGTGACAGGAGCGCGTCGTTGTCGCGCGGAACTAAATCCAGCTCCAGAGTGAGCGCGTTAGACGGTTAAATGAGACAACTGATCAGAGTTGGTGTGTTTGTTTAATGTGGAAGAGTTGCACACTACCAGCAAAGGTGAACGGTAAACAGGGCAAAAACGTCCATCGTAAGCAGAACGTTCAGTGTGCTCTGAGATGAGTACCAGTCAATCTAACATCTTGCAAGGAAACGGAGACGAGTGGCCCTTCTTAAGCAACCATAATCAGCGACCAATCTAGCTTGAATTCAATCAGTTTATTATAAAAAAGGATTTCCGGCCATACTTATTAATCGAAAGCAGCAAGCACAGATAACAAAAAAGCCATGAACAAACCAACAAACGACAAAACATGCCTTTCTGGAGTGCTTCTGCCAGTGCGGCAGAGGGAGGTGGTGAGAGCGACGAGGCGGGAGCAGAGGCAGCATGTGCGATTAGGGAGAACGCATACCGGGACCGGGAGTTCACGTAACGATTGGAAACCAAATGCTGCGCCAGGTGGAAAAGAGATTGGAAGTGTACACCGAAAACTTGTTGAGCATACTCTAGCAAAATATGCGCAACGTCCGAAACAACCGAACCGCGAACACCAAGGGCGCTTCGGATGCCAGGCTCATCAGCCCAAACAGCGTGATCCAACTCTGACCCATTGGCACACAACAGACGAGTCAAAGGACTGGTGGATGAGATTCGGCGCCGATGCGAACCAAGCTCTCCACTTGTCTCGGAACTGCTGGCGGGAGAAGTGGTTGAACGACCTTGAGCACTCATACCGAGAGCCTCGTCAGTTAAGTCTGGCAGGAATGGTGGTTGGACCTCCATTTTTTTCCTCATACCACCATAACAATATCTTGGAAAAAGACAACGTAGAGAGAAGGATTGAATAAGCTGACTTCTCGAGACGTACTCAATGAGCGAGGATACCGGAGATTTATACACCCCGAAAAAGGCGATTGCGAGGACCTGCCCCGTAGGAAAATGTAGGTACGACTAAAGTTGTTCCTTGAAAGTAGACGAAAAAAAACCATGAGAAAGGGATCGAAACAACTAATACATTTACGTCTTCCATAGAATAACCGGGGCGAGATGGCTCAGTAGTTAGATCGCGAATTGACTATGCGGGACGTTCGTGGTTCGAACCCGACCTATGCCTCTCGACTTCCTCTAGCTAGGCTTAGGCAACCTTGTAGTAGCCCAGCCCCCATGCTTCCTTCGGGAGGCATGACAGCTAGGCACCGGAAAGGCACTGAACGATCCATAGAGGGATCAGCAGTCAGACGGGTGGATCACCAAAGATGATCTAGAGCTACAATGGGAGAGGGTTGAGAGCTCGAAACTGCAAATGATTTCAGAATGTGATGGTTCCCAGGATTGAAGTAGATGGACCAACAAAATGCGTGGCTAAATTAGAAAATGGACGTACCACAAAACATTCATGGCGAAGCGACAAGATTACGGGAATCTGGAATGTTGCATACCATCTGCCCAAAAAACGGGTCCAAAGTAACAATAAAAGGTAATCATGTAGGACAGCTGATAAGCATCTCTAATGAACACGGTGGCGAGACAGACGATAAAATCAAATTTGACTAGCGAATATCAGGGTAATTATCTCGCACGGTGGGAAAACGCATGGGTACATTGAAGGGAAGAGTAAGTGAAAAGCATATCACCAAACAATATGGATCGTTAATCAAGTAGAAGGAATATGGCCTCACAGTAGTTTTGTGAATGAGGTCATTGGTAGCACCATGATTTTGCCTTCAAAAGATAACCTAGTGGGCAACCATGAGGATAAACAACAAAACAAACTTTCCTGGAACAATATTGACACGGTTGGTCTATTGCAGGAAATAAAATTTTGGCTGCACCACTTCATGTGTTGGAACACGATACATTTTGTTTGAAAGGATCGCTGTTAACGTACGAAGAGTGGAACCACTCTGCTAGCCAGTCCACACGTGAATCCATCCTTAAGCCCACCTGTATAGTCATGGCGCTGCGGTGTTAATCACGGTGTGATGACTCGGCTAACCAGGGCCTGCTGCAAAATACCGCATGGATGCAATGACAATACGATACTGCATGCGTAAGCCAGCCACAAAACGGTTTCACATGCCACGAGGAGAACCCTAATCCCCAGTTAGTAATTATCGCTACAGATTCAGCGTACGAACCATGTGGCGGTCACCGAGTCACGGAACAGTCCCGCTCCCCTAATGCTTCCCACTTTCTTGCGGTCTGCGATTGGAAATGCAGAGGACGTGCGAAGGACAAGAGGAAACGTATTAGGAAGCAAACTCGGTTGACTGCAGGAGCGAAGGAATGAAAATTCAGCTAGGGAGAATACGATACTAATGAAGTTGCTGAAGACTCACCGGAGGACACAACGGCCAATTTGACCGTCCTTAGGGCTTATCAGGTGAGTGCAGTCCCCAAGTTTCCGTACACCCTTGTGTTCTGTTTGAACTCAAATTGAACGATATACACTCGCTTGCTGACTAATTTGGTTTTGACGGGAGATTTAACCGAATCCAACTGAATCTCTTGTGTATGATATTCTGTCAATATCGTACCAAGTGAAACAACATATGACCTTGCGCAGCAAATCCAGTTGGTGTGGAACATCTTACATGGGTAATTCAGTTGGACACTGTTGAGTATCCCGTGAAATCAGATTGATGTAGTTCGTGGAAACGCAATGCTGTGAAACTACCTTTGAGACGATTATTAATATCCAATAGACCCAACAAGAAACCAATACAGACAATCGGTGCATGCGGACAAGAAAGACTGTAAGTATACTACTTCAACCGCATGAAACCAACTAGGTAAAACTTGAAAACTGGTAGTAACTATATTCCGCCCTGTTGCAAGCGAGAATACAAGCTCCATTGACTTGACCTATTTACTGGGGTGGGATGGCATAACGTCATCACAGTCACAGAGGTTTGGCAGACATGAACGGAATGGTGGAATGACAAATCAAGACGCTGGGCATGAGTGACCAAAGGGAGATAGGTGGGAACAGCCGTAAACAAGCATGCCGGCCGGCAACCTAGACAGGGCCCGTAACCAAAAACAGCCGGAAGATGCGGTGATTCACAAATGCGACTGGATCATAAGGTTTGAACCCCGACCAAGCGTGGGAACAAAAGCGTTCAGGCATGCCCAATAAACGACAACCACATATGCACACTGGATACGAAGGTGCGGTGACCACATACACATAGGCTATTAACAGCCAATTTACGGGTAAAGCACTCACCTAGACTGACCCCGTTGACCAAGTCGCCGAGGCTTCACGTTGGGAAAGGCGCGTTTCATAACCTTGCCGAAATCAGCGGTGTTGAGCGTCTTCATATGATGTTTATCACAATAGGCTCTGTACAACAAGCGGAAAAAGGGCAAAGCGGTTAGAATATGTGGAAAGCGAGAGGTAGTAAAGGACAGCAGCGAAAGAAGCAACATGAGTACGTAATATGAAACAACATAGGTGTGGATAAATACTGTTTGGACGACATGAGAGTTCCCGAAACAAGGAACCTCAATCAACCAGACGCAACACGAGCCAAAATCACACCGTGATACCTGATGTGAAAATGTATTCGAATCGATCCGGTAACCAAACAGACGTCGGTCTATTAATGCTGCAAGATAGCTCCGGTCTATTATAGTTTTTCCAAACGTTACTGTGGGTGACGAGGTCGTCCGCTGTTCGCGTTCCCAAAACGCTCGAAGGTTCACCGCAACTCGGATATACGGGGGTAAAGATGAAATATCGACCTATCTGTCACACGCACTTAGAGGCTAACAGCAGCAGCAACACGCGTATCGTAGAAAATCCATGCAGTGATCCACCCACCTTAACCGCTTCTCGTTGACCTTAACACGGAAATAAACTCCGCGTCCCAGTGTGTTTAACAGTAGCTGCATTAAAACCTCGGTTTCTCCTTTCGGATCCAACGAACTCGACACAGACTAAGGTGACCACATTCGGGATGATATTTTGGAACCCGTGAAAGTAGATAATACACCAGCGTGCTTATATACATCAGATTGTCATCAACACGCAGTGAATTGGCTTAGCACGGAAGCACCATTCATCTAGTCTTATACTTTTACACCGTTGATACTTCACTGCCACCGATAATCTTCGAACGGTTGACCATCTACCGCTGGTATCACAGTGGACCTTTGCTGCTTTTCCACACGCGTGTCCTCTGAATCTTTACGTTTAGTCGGCTGAAACTCAATATGGTCGGTGGAAAACGTCAGCGATTCAACGGCGGGATATATCTTGAGTATCTTGATTATCTTTGATACAAAAAAACGTCTCAATAACGTGCTTCGAGATCGAAACAGGGAGGCTTTTGCGAGCGAAGTAGAATCAAGAATGTGCGTCCATTAGAGTGCGAAGCTAACGACATTCGGTGCATTTCGTAGTCAACTGGGTATTTAGTAACATTAGCATCGTTAAATGCCAGAGCGGTTGCCTTTGCAAGCCGGATAGCCCTCAATAAGGGACCATGTATATTTTAGGGCACTGAATTTCTCGTGTGCTTACCACAGGACCCCCCGCTGTCCAGAGGGAGATTAAACAGCTCTTGATGAAGGCGGACAACCTTCAGAGGTTCATAATTATTCAACAGTCCGTTTGCGTATATATATATATATATAAAGGGCCAGATGACTTGTTTTCATGGCGACATCATAGTTCGCACCTTCAAAGACCGCAAGGCCGATTGTTTGGGCCAACATCATCAGAGACAATGACACTTATTGACCGTAAAACCACAGCATTTAAATATATGTAGAGTGAGAAAGAGATAACAGTGGATGGGAAAGGCACCTATCGCTAGACCACCGAAAGCATTCTAAGGTGCCCACAACCCCAAGCGCTCACTCAGACGAACTGGAAACTGACAGCATGAAGGCTAATGACATCGATTAGCCGCCATTTCTAGCTAAGCGTAGGTGACGTGCATCCAATACTGGAAGACGGACTGCAACAACATCTAGAGTCTAAGTCACTTTTCATAACATTGTCATTCTGAAGAATGCACGGAGAACAACACTCATCTCAGTAGACAATGTTTCGGAATACTATAGACATGAGCAAAATACTGTGGTTGATGATGCTGTTTCGGCGACTGATGTGCCTGCCGTACAAGCAAACACCCGTTTCCTAATTACCTCGTAACAAATCCGTTGATGCCGTTTGGCATCAAAAACGCTTCTGAGGCGGTCGTCAAAAACACGAGGACGTCTCACATCATATGCCACAGAGACGTATCGAAACCATAACACAACACATCCTTCACTGTAACCTGGTACATACGATCCTTGAGACCTGAGATTCATGCAGTGAATTAATCAGACACATCAGAGAGAGCTAATACAACTGCCAAGGTATCAAGAACTCCGATGCTTCTCCTTGGAATGCAGAGGACAGGCCCAGTGATTGCAGGTTCTGAAGCGTGACTTTAAACTACGAAGGTGCAGGCTGACAGTATGATGTTGGGTACTTTAATCAACAGGGATCATGCTTGACCATCTTCAAAGATGAGGACCAAGTAGTCTGCGTACTTCAAATCGACAAACTACCCACCAGAAGTGATTTGGACATAGCGTCCACCCCATTAGTTGACTGATGACTAAGGTAAAGAGGAGAGTGGACGCCCTGTTGTAGGGAAGCTCTTGGAGAGCTTATCATACTCACCCAACAGTACGTGTATACAGGGACCGGATTAATTTTATAAACCTCTGAGGCATCCGCGTTAAGCAATTGATGTTAAGAGCACTGACCTGTAGGCAGAATCGAACGCATCCTTGAAGTCAAAGAACACCAAGATTGTCACTAACGCTTCGGGGTGTAGATTTATTCGACGCCGCCTTCGCCCGGTCGAAATCCAGCTTGATCCTTGAGGTTCAGTGAGGCCAGAAGCCTTGTTATAACGGGAGTCAGTGATGTCCCTGTAGTTGCTACACTCACTTGGAGCAACTTTTTTGAAGATGGTCAGAACAGTTCTCTAGAATGATCTTT
Source organism: Opisthorchis viverrini (assembly GCF_000715545.1). Taxonomy (NCBI): domain Eukaryota; kingdom Metazoa; phylum Platyhelminthes; class Trematoda; order Opisthorchiida; family Opisthorchiidae; genus Opisthorchis; species Opisthorchis viverrini. Next base: position 58,577 of record NW_008752230.1, on the reverse strand, counting down.
TTCTTTAACAGACCTGAATTTTTATAGGCCTGCCTGGGCGTTCATGTCACCAACAACTACAATGATATCACCTCTGTTGTAAAAGAGCATCTAAATCGTCATAGGAACTGTCTTTGACAGATTGAGAGCGACAGTCACACAACGGGGTGCGATGGACCCCACTTCCACTAAATCTTCTCATAGACGTTACCAAACGAACCGCGCAGAGGCGACTATCAACGGGTATCCAATCAAGTGGAGACGCTTCCGCTCGGTTGCCCAATACAATACCCAACCCCAGCATATTTAGCTGCATCGGTCCCGGCATAACCGGAAGTGCGCAACCTGCGCCTGGGAGAGAGCAAGAAGGCAGTCGGCTCAGTCACAATAGTTGCGTCCTGTGTCCTCGTTTCTGACAGACAGCATACACCAGTGCCTCTGCGTTGGGAATCCAGAGTACGAGCAAGAGCCACCTGTTGTCCCGCTTGCACCAGTGTCCGGACGCTAAAGGCTGCTAACTAGACAGGGTTTCTGGGTTTGAAAACCTACTTTGAAGTGTTTAGGGTTGCTACTGAAATCGAACGTAGAGAAGATGCGACTTTATGTGACGATCAAAAATGATCAAAACGATCAGTCATAATGCTGGGACCTGCACATAGAGTATTCACATTTGGGTGAGGTACGGTAGAAGAGGGAAAACATGAAAGCGTAAAGAGGGTAGCAGCAGCATGTTTTCGCTTACCCGTCCTACTCTATGCATCAAATAAGACGACTCGGCTGATGTTGCACGAGTGTTATTAATTGTAGGTTTCATGGTTGTGCGTGGGCTGGGATACTGTCAGGACACCCAGATCAAGACAGGGGGACAGTTAGGGTCCTCGACCGAATTCTTTGACTCAAAAGCCTGACCGCGAGGCAGCGGTTTTTAATGCAAATGCATTAGCTCCTTTACAGAACAAGTCACCACACAAATTCTAATCCACAACATGGAGAGTCAGCAGACTGTGTTGGTCAGACCTCTCAGCAATGACCAACCTCGTAAAAGAGGTTCTGTGTCGAGGACTTCACTCAGTATAGCTCAGTGGGTCACGGGGACACTCAAACCGTTACAACACCGTAAGGTCCAGTCTCTTCGTGACGGTCTTCCAGGACATGAAGGTGACATTGATTTGATGGATAGAGGTGCCTCGTGAAACCGCCCCCTAGAAAACGTCCCGAAACAAATTAGTCAGCAGCCTGAAGGCACAAGGTCGCGTCCGCCTGTATAATATACTGGAGTTTGCCAACACTTTCATTTCGGAGGACATCCTTGAACGAATGCTGGCTAAGATAACCACCAGTGGCCTAGAGCTCCCCCCCCCCCCCCCGGAAAACTGTTCGACCAACAATATGCGGGAGATATAAACATGTTAGATGCTCAGATTCTCCATCAACAACCTCAACATATCAGATAATATCCTATGACCAACTGGCGAACTCATCCGTAATGTATCATTCAACGGTGCGCACTTTTAAAGCACAAGCTGTCTTAGTGTATTGTACTGATCGGGCTTGTTTGGATTGAGAAGCCCTTCGAAATCTGTGAGGACTTAATTTCCGTCCAGGATATATGGAAGCAGTTAGTTCCATTGCAAAGCTAAGCAATGTTTTGCACTATGACTGTGGGTGCTCTACTGAACTCATTGCTAGTCTTAAGTCGCATTCGGACGTCACACTGTTACTTAGACCGAAGCGCCCCATAGTTCATACCGCTCTTACGGTAGCAGAGACAGAAGTGGAACGTTCTCAAAGATAAAGTTATCCAGCAAAGTAAATCTCAGTTGTTAGAACGTTCATGTTCGGAATGTGGTAAATGGTCCCTCCAGCATTTGCTTCTAGTCCAAAATGAAGGGTGAGTGAAACCAAGGAAAGGCTGCACGTTTGTTGAAACGCCGCTCAGGACGATGACGTCAGCAGCGCCATTAAGGTTCGTACCAGGAGGGTAGGCGACTTCCAATTGTGGTATTGAAATGGTTACTCGCAACATTTTTTCGATGAAACTGCCGATGCATGCATACTCTTAACGATTAGTGAGTGTAATTAAGGTCGGTTCGAGAGGTCATCATAGGAAGCAATAGACCAGTACTGGGCACTGGTGCTCAAATGTCCTACAGTCAAGAATGGGAACTTACTGGAAAGCCTTCTGTCTCTAGGGAGTAAGGCCAAGGAAAGGGTTCCTAAATCTTCGAAAACCATTACAATAAACATACCTGAACATCGTACTGGAGCAGTACATCCAGGAAAAGACTGACCTGGATCCCCATGCGACATATGCAGAGCACACATACAATCATTACACAAGTAGTCCAGGAAGGTGGAGGAAGCTCACTACTGCGTCCGACAACAAAACGACGTTGCTGAATAATGAAGTCTACTGGCCCTATGAACGTCATGGTGACACCCGAATTCAAAAATTGTATCAAACTTAAGCGAAAAAGAGACCCCATTAGTTGTGAGAAAAACGTTCAGCTGGGCACCATTTCGGTGCCTCGCTGCCACCCAAAGGAGAAACGAGGGCTAGGATAATGCCAGGTTGCCCAAACCTAGACAGGGTAAATCGAGAGGCAGAAGTCGGGTTCGAACCAAGGACGTTTCGGTCAGTAAACTCGCCCTAACCACTGAGCCACCTCACCCATTGGACCTGAACTATGCAGATGAAACTGTCCTGTTATTTTATGACCATTTATTGGCACGAACTAATTCCAGTAGAATGTAAGCTATTTCGGCGTGCAGTGTGCATCCTCAAAGTTGTATTTCAGTATTTCCCATCCCCATAGCCCTTTAAAAGTTTAGAGTGAGCAGCTTAACCTTTATAGATTCACCTATCTTGACCGTGGCCGCGCTGCATGCATCATCGAGGTACGTGAATATTCACCGGCATGCATCAGCAACGAATATCACTGGCTAAATGGTTGTCTACAAAACGATCATCCACACTTTTTATGACGAAAATACGGTCCCTCCGACCTGATGGCTTTAAGCGTAGTCAGGTCTCCGTAGAGTAACAAAGGTTGGTCGGCTGTAGCATGTGCATGATGAATTAGTCCGTAAGCGAGTACTGGGTAGAGTCGAGTTAGCCTGAGTAGTAGATAAAGCTTGTCAAGTTGTGTATATGCCTGACCAAGGTTTACGAAGGAATACCGTGTTTGCCAGTCCAAATCCTTGTTGACGGAAGGTTCGCAGAAAACAGATTATGACATAGCAACACAGGATGAACATGGCGACTGTACGTTTGGACGCTATGGGATATTAGTGCCTTTGTGGGTGGGGTCAAAGTGACTGGAATCATGTCGGAGGCAGTCCATGCTTTAGCATATGTTTTTACCTACAAAGTGTGTTTTTAATCAAAAACTTCAAATGCCGGATTTCCTGTCGTGCGTATGACGTACATAATTCGGCGCAGCCATTCGGAGGGGATCGACCAATTTACCGAACGTGATTGTGCTCTCAGAACTAAATAACAGATCCTAGATAGACCTGAGTCAGGCATCTTAGAAATGTGACAGTTGAACGAGTATTGTGTTTTATTATCTTGCAAGTGATCGCATGTAGGTATTGGCTCACATCGGGGCGAGATGGCCGAAGTGGTTAGAGCGCGGATTACTAACCTGAAGGTCCGCGGTTCGAATCCGACCTCCGCCACTCGACTTCCCCTGTCTAGGCTTGGGCAACCTGGCAGTATCCCAGCCCTCGTGCTCCCTTCGGGTGGCATGGCAGCTAGGCACCGGAAGGGTGCTACAGCTGAACGCTTTATTTTTTTTGGCTCACATCTATGTTTGCAGGTCGAGTATGGACAATTACCTGGAAGAACGCCCACGAAAATCTTCTTCAAGTATGCACAGCTTTCGGGTAATTGCAGTTGGCATTTTTTGCTTAGACTGAAGAAAGTGAGTACATGGTTCAGTTGTAGCACCCTTTCGGTGCTTAGTTGTCATGCCGCCAGAAGGAAGCACAGGGTCTGAGATACTGCTAAGTTGCCGAAGCCTGGACAGGAGAAGTCGAGATGCAGAGGCCAGGTTCAAACGATGGGCCTTCCGGTCAGTAAACTCGCGCTTTAACCATTGAGCCGCTTCTCCCCCAGCAAGTGAATAAAAGAAATACTAAACGGAGAATCTGGCTCTATTCTTCAGGTAAGCGGAAGCTCACTGGCACCATCAGCCCGACGGCGGTTGAACGACGAAGTGCATTTGCACGCTTCCGCAACACCGAACTGTCCGCTGAATTATCCAACTTGTCGCCTCCGATGGCAAAACTTGTGCGCTGATGACAAGCATTCGGTGCACAGCTGCAGTGCAGCTCGCAAACATGAGGGCTGAAATACTGGCAGGTTGCCCAAGCAGGAATAGGGGCAATCGGAAACCTGAGGTTTGGTTAGCCCTGGTTAGTGGTTCTGTGCCTTTACGCTGAGATAGCTTGACCGCAACCACAAGGCGTCCTTCGCTCGGGTACGAACTATTTTTGCAGTCTCTCACTTCGATATTTTGGAGTTTGTTGCACAGACGGTTAAAACGTTTGGAAATGCGACTTGACTCCTTTCTTGCACAAGGCAAGCTTCTTGATCATAATGAACACATTCCCATATGGAAATTAGTGATCCACCAAACTGTCCTGTGGACTCGACTACAAGAATGAGCCTCTAGAAGTCTTGGTCGATATTCGGCGCCCTGAACTGACTGACGACTTGTACCAGAGGACCCGGCTGTTTGTTTGGTTTCGGAATATCACAGCGGGGTTGCATGGATGTGATTGTAGGGGGCGGATGAGACAGATGTGCTTCATTTCCGAACCTACGTGTTCCTAAACGATCAGACTGGGGGGTGACAGTTTGTTTCTACCCCTCACTCTCCCTCACCCCGACAGAGCAAAGAAATTCGGAGGAGTGCAAGACTAGATTCCACACAAGTGTACCAGAACGGTCGGCAGTCAGTGACCATTCCATATTATCATGACAATATACGTTTCAGGCTAGCACGCATGCACTCAACACCATTTGGCCAAAGAATCCACCAGTAGCAAATCATTGCTGCGATCGCTGTCTGAGCCAATTGTCCAAAGGGTTTGATCTGAAGCAAGCGCATTCAGAGGACTCTCCCTGCACATCGGCTCTCGCATATATGGGATGGATTACTGATACGTAGTGAGATGATGCCGCAGTCGATAACGGATGTTCCGTCTTAGTAGATCTATTCGGGAGGAAACAGAGTTCACCTTCTAATGTTGCCGAATAACTACTCCAAACCGGCAGCTGGAAATCGTTTCGTCGATGTCTTCAGAAAGATTTCATTATTTGCATAGCGAGCAGCCGGGAAAAACCATGGATCCACAGGGTAAGGACTAAAATTCTTCGTTGGCTCAAATATCCAGCAGAGTCTGAAATATCGTAAGTGGAATCACTGCACCACCACTGTTCTTCATACATCACCAGCCACCCACATACATGGTTACAGACAATTCCCGAAATTTATAGACCGCTTTTTCCATCCGCCTAACGCCATATTCCTCATCCTAGTAATGAGCTGCAGTTCAACATCTGAAGTGAGCCAAGGGTTTAGATTATAGGGTGCCTATAGCAGCTGCCTTATTGAGCTCGTTACGTCGATAAATCTGTGAACCATCATTAAACCGAGTAGGCAGACACACGAAGCATAGGATATCATGCTACTGGGACATTCTTGGCATTATCACTTCACTGTGTAAGCACGGAAGTGATTTCCATACTGTTCAGTGGATGTGGAGACTGCACGCAATGTCGCTCAAGCTTTAAGCATCGTGCGGAAGCGTCATCCACGTGAGTGTGCCCGGAAACGTACGCCGTAAATGAACAATAGTCGGAGAATACTTAGGGACTCAAATAACATGTGTGGGCTAAATGTAGGACAAATGCATACAATATGGCCGAGTCCAGCAGGCGCAGGGGACCTACCGGTAGTCCTCGTAAACTTCATCCTTGCGCAGACATGTGGAAGGATGCTCTTCCAAGTGCGACATAATCCAAGTATACGCCTGGCTCTGTTCGACTTGGTTGGATAAATGAAGGGACGAAGATCCACCCGGAGAAAAAAGGCCGACTCCAAGAGTACTAAGCTCAAAACCATGTCCAGGGAGATCCGTGTCTTCAGGATGGAGGGTGAGAGCCGAACCGATAAAGGAATGTTGCCCACCATTGTTGTCGATGGGTAGAAGCAAACAAAATAAAAGTTTCTCTATGTCCTTCAGGGAGGCCACCTCTTGAACCAGATTATCGACTCTAGCACGCGCATCCGGACTGAAACAATATTTTATAGAATGTAGAACCTACTTAAGTGATGCCGAAAGGGTTGCACGCAAATAATCAGACCCGTTCCGATTGGAACAAACGTCATTCTCACCAGGTTTTAACATTAGAAATGCAAAACTATCGTAAATCAGTGACATATATCCATATCGTTCATGAAATCCGCCGGGAAACCCCCGAAGGGAGGGTCAGACGTCGGGACGGAGGTTAGTCAATTAACGAGCGCCTGTGCACTAGAATTCCAATTATAAGCGTTTAAACAAATTCAAGGGCTTTAATGGGTCCGAGGGTTTCTTGGGGATGTAGAAAAGTCGTACGTCTCAGATGATAAGGAGCAGAGGAATTCTGTGCGTTCTACACCATGGTTGGTTCGTCTTTAAGATATGAAAGCTGTGCAGTGTGTGTGAGTAGCAATGATGCCCACTGCTATTTCCAGTATAACCGTTTTCATTGTTTTCCAAGAAACTCTTTCCCTAGAGGGAAAATTCTTAGAAATNATTAGTTAATTTGGAATTTATTTCTGCGGGAGCATTCGATGAGGTGTCAAAAAATTGCAGTTTTCACAATATGGGAAGATTCGGTATAGATGCAATTGACTTTTGCATCCCTACCTGCCTGCATCGATGCAGGCGGGCTTGTCATACCCGCTTAGGTTGTCACAGATATCCGGGACCAGCGCAGGTACCAAATGCTATGTTGAATACTTGATGGAGGAAAAAATTGGGGTAATGCCCTGGGATGTGTTGCTTGTAACTTATTAAACTACTTAGTTTGTTCAACTAGTAGACATTACTTGCACTCTTGGAGGGTCGACATGCCGGTGAGCAGCTGATACATAATAGTACACGATGTCCCCGTTTACTACTGAAAGAAGAATTGCTAGCAATACTGAGTCAATGACCCAATGAGCTGAGCGGATCCGCTATCTTATGTTCATTTGCCGCTGAACATCGGTGGATAGAATGCAGCACTCGCCTAGCTTCTGGATATGCTGATGCCGAAGATGTCATTAGGAATGGAGAACAGTTCGGCTACAGTATTGAGTGAGTTAGTTGGTGAGTTAGCTGCACGGCCACGACATGGAAGCGCTGAACGCAGAAGTGGAAGAAGCGAAAGACTGCAAACACTTTATTAGAGAAAAAATACCGAGGTGATATGTACTGCGGACGCCTGGTCCATCTTTCACCCCAAGACTCGTTCCACTTGACCCGTCCACCGGGCCGGACACGAGGGGAGGAACCAGAAGTTGTTGTTCCCGAGGGTGAATTGTGGGGCATATGTGAACTTAACTAAAGATATGACGATCATATATGTTCTTGAAGACAGTCACCTACAGGTTACATGATCCCTAGGGTGCCAGGGATGGTTACTAATAGAATGGTTACTAATAGACACAGAATTACTCGTGGGGCACTGAGAAATATCTCGGTCACTCAATCTTCCATGGGCAGAAATGAATGCACTCGGTTAAAAGGCATACAAGGATCTATACCTTATGACTTTGGACCAAGCGTGTCGACAAGCTGTGGCCATGCTCTCCTGATATCTTGCGTCCCACAGGGACTTCCCAGCGATACCTGAAGATCTTCCATTGGTTCAAAAGAAGGAGACCAAGAGGCCTGGTACTGTATGGTCAGATGAGTGGATGGGAACCGCAGCTTTGAGGAGTTGTTTTACGAGATAGATAGCCAACGATGTGCACATCCATTAGAGCTCTCCTGCCCCGGCCTTCTTTTGTGGGTCCGAAGCGGGGGATATGCTGCCGGAATATGTGCCAATGGGGGCTCCTTAGCCGCACAACGCTCTTAGATGTAAAACCTTTGCGGTTGGAACAAAACTTTTTTATCCCAAAATTTTGAATTCTGTCGCGTATGTGCTCACCCTTATCTACGTTCATATTTTCGTAGCTTAACAAATTTCATTGTCCGACGCTCTTAGAAAACCTTTGCGGTTGGAACAAAACTTTTTTATCCCAAAATTTTGAATTCTGTCGCGAATGTGCTCACCCTTATCTACGTACGTTNAGCTGTGCAGTGTGTGTGAGTAGCAATGATGCCCACTGCTATTTCCAGTATAACCGTTTTCATTGTTTTCCAAGAAACTCTTTCCCTAGAGGGAAAATTCTTAGAAATTAGTTAATTTTGGAATTTATTTCTGCGGGAGCATTCGATGAGGTGTCAAAAAATTGCAGTTTTCACAATATGGGAAGATTCGGTATAGATGCAATTGACTTTTGCATCCCTACCTGCCTGCATCGACGCAGGCGGGCTTGTCATACCCGCTTAGGTTGTCACAGATATCCGGGACCAGCGCAGGTACCAAATGCTATGTTGAATACTTGATGGAGGAAAAAATTGGGGTAATGCCCTGGGATGTGTTGCTTGTAACTTATTAAACTACTTAGTTTGTTCAACTAGTAGACATTACTTGCACTCTTGGAGGGTCGACATGCCGGTGAGCAGCTGATACATAATAGTACACGATGTCCCCGTTTACTGCTGAAAGAAGAATTGCTAGCAATACTGAGTCAATGACCCAATGAGCTGAGCGGATCCGCTATCTTATGTTCATTTGCCGCTGAACATCGGTGGATAGAATGCAGCACTCGCCTAGCTTCTGGATATGCTGATGCCGAAGATGTCATTAGGAATGGAGAACAGTTCGGCTACAGTATTGAGTGAGTTAGTTGGTGAGTTAGCTGCACGGCCACGACATGGAAGCGCTGAACGCAGAATTGGAAGAAGCGAAAGACTGCAAACACTTTATTAGAGAAAAAGTCCCGAGGTGATATGTACTGCGGACGCCTGGTCCATCTTTCACCCCAAGACTCGTTCCACTTGACCCGTCCACCGGGCCGGACACGAGGGAAGGAACCAGAAGTTGTTGTTCTCGAGGGTGATTGTGGGGCATATGTGAACTTAACTAAAGATATGACGATCATATATGTTCTTGAAGACAGTCACCTACAGGTTACATGATCCCTAGGGTGCCAGGGATGGTTACTAATAGAATGGTTACTAATAGACACAGAATTACTCGTGGGGCACTGAGAAATATCTCGGTCACTCAATCTTCCATGGGCAGAAATGAATGCACTCGGTTAAAAGGCATACAAGGATCTATACCTTATGACTTTGGACCAAGCGTGTCGACAAGCTGTGGCCATGCTCTCCTGATATCTTGCGTCCCACAGGGACTTCCCAGCGATACCTGAAGATCTTCCATTGGTTCAAAAGAAGGAGACCAAGAGGCCTGGTACTGTATGGTCAGATGAGTGGATGGGAACCGCAGCTTTGAGGAGTTGTTTTACGAGATAGATAGCCAACGATGTGCACATCCATTAGAGCTCTCCTGCCCCGGCCTTCTTTTGTGGGTCCGAAGCGGGGGATATGCTGCCGGAATATGTGCCAATGGGGGCTCCTTAGCCGCACAACGCTCTTAGATGTAAAACCTTTGCGGTTGGAACAAAACTTTTTTATCCCAAAATTTTGAATTCTGTCGCGTATGTGCTCACCCTTATCTACGTTCATATTTTCGTAGCTTAACAAATTTCATTGTCCGCTGAAGCAATCATACTTCTGGCGGAAAACTTTCTGGTGGAATACTTTTCTAGGTTCAAGGGAACCCCGTACGCCCAGAGGAAGCTGAAAAGCTTTGACTGTTATTATGAACTCAGTTACCTGTCTGTCCGTCAGGGACACGTCACAGCTTTCGAAAATCCAATTTCATTTTGCGAATACTAAGCGTTCGGCGCGGCCGAATAGGATATCATTGGGATATCATTCAAACCATGAAACCTCAGCTGCGTCGACAAACGCTTGGGCTATGATAGTTTCACCATTTGGCACAGGCGGTTGCGTCTGGATCTGACTTTTATCTTACGGACTGACTACTTCAAAACACCCCCTCCCCGAAATATAGATTTTTCTCTCACAACAAATACTTAGAAAGAATTCCACCAGGAATTGAAAGAGTAAACCTTTGAAACTATAAGCATCCGTTTTGCCGCATGAGCGGTCGGTGAAAACACGAAGTCCATTACCAGAAGACGTGGTTCTGTAGCCTTTGGTTAATGTGTTCGAAAGTACAAAACAAATATGTCTGATGCAATTCAATCATTTGAAGCTGATGGCTAACATTCTGAGCGCCCAATCACTTAAGTGCAATAACAAAAATAAAGCAGCAACAGCTCAAATCTTCACCCTTGCCGGCCGAAACATAAATTGGTTAGCCTTTTATTGGCTCGCAAAGCGTTGGACTACGTTCAGGTTATATCGGAAGGCTCAGAAGGCTAGCGGACAGGTCGCGACGGTGTTGACTTCTGTTGGTGAAGGATAGCCCGTGTAAACAAAGTTGAAGAAACCAAAGCGACGTTTTCAGCATCTCTTCTGTTCACTCCCTATTTTACATTTCTCCTTGTTCTTAATGATTTAACTTTCTTCTTTCTTTTTACGCACTTGCCATTGTTTCAAATTTTTGTGAACATTTATCGGAAAACAAGTAACAGGAAACAATTAGCTTAAAAATAAGGGGTGGCTATTTAAACCGGCCAAAATTGATTTCTTTGGAAACACATTCTGTGGTATGGAGGTACGTTGGAAGGTATGCATCTGGCAGTTGGATGAAAGTGATTGTGCCTTGTCGAAAATGCTCTAATAGGTAAAACAATAAATTTTTATTCCGAGTGGCGGATGAGGAAGTTAGACGGAATTTCAGGAGTGTTCGCCCTCAATTGACAGTCAGAGGATGACGGAGATGGTTTATGCGCGATTGGTTTTGTACGCAAACGCTTAACCGAGTAGTTTCGGAAGCTCAGAGCATCGTGAACCGCATTTAGATTACTCGGTCCTCAGTGCCTTGGGTAAAACCGGCTGAGGCTCACCAGTCCGTATTCCTGCGATTCGCATCAGGCCGCTGAATTGTTCGGTGGCTCATTATTAAACTGGATCACAAAAAACATCTTTTTGTGTAATCAGAGGTGGGCTTCGATAAGCTCTGAGAGCCGATGGAGCCAGATTGACTCTATTGGAAATTCATTTTAAGTGGGGTTCGGATCTCTCCTACTGAATCAGAGCTACCGTGCGCTTTTGGTTTGGGGTGCTAGGTTAAATATGTTTGGAGACATATCTCTCCAGGAAGTTATCCTTAGACGCAGACCCAGAAGACGTTTGAAACCATGGCTTTAACTAAGGAAACTTTGCACTGCGGGTTATAGTGATAATAATTTTTATTCGCGACCGGTCGGTGGCATACCTTGGGCATGATAACAGTTACGGTCGGAATGACAGCACCACCAGCGGGGTTCGTGGGTACGGAGGATTAAGCAATAAAGGGTCAGCGTCATGAACGGTGAGCCTCGTCCGAAGTGAATGTGGTCGACCCTAAACCGGCACGGGCAGGGAAGGGCAGCTACTACTGCTTTTTGGGGAAAACATTGAGCTGAAGCAAGATCAGGTCGTTAAAATTTAAAGGTGGCGGGAAAAACAAAACAGAGTGGCAATACGAGAAGCATCCTTCCTAACACATGACATAAAAAGTGCAAATTGAGGAAAATAGGGAGCCAAAACGACGGGTACGGTAAAGCATCGGATTTGGATCAATCCAGCCCGTAATTTCAATTAGTTTATTGTTAGACGTAGGTATCGTGGTTGTACGTGTGCTGGGACACTGTCAGGGCGTCCACACATAGACAAGAGGACAATGAGGGTGTTCAAACAAAGCCTTGGGTTCGAGGGCAGGGCCGCAAGGCAGTGGCGTTTGAGGGGAATGCAAATGAAACACGATTTCAAAGCAAAAAGCCGACATATGTTCCAACCACCTCATTGAAGGTTCAGGAGAATGTGTCCATCAGACAGTTAACCATTGATCAACCTGTTGAAAAGGACACTGAACACATTCGGGGTACACAAAATGTAAGTCTACGAAGGCTGTTCAACATAGCCGTGCTTCCATCATAAGGGACGTAACACGTCTCTATCGGATTCGGGTACCTTCACTTGACGAACCATTGACACAAGAGCTACCGTAACCACGTTTCTATACTGGCGGAAACGAAGAGAGGCTAAGAGTAGACTATTCGCGATGTCTGGATCATCGAGCAGCTGCGACTTCAGTGAGTTCCATTGGACTTGACATGCACGATCAGAGACATCTGTCACCTCATTCGGCTCGTGAGGGTGGACCACCGTATGATGTCGTAAGTACCGAACTCAACCACTCCGTTCAGTCTTGGGATAGTGACTGACAGGTTCGGCATATCCTTTGACCAGGCATAAATTAATGGCTTTCATATGGAGATCGTGATGTCCGTCCCTGGTGAATCTCGTCAGCCTGTGCGATGAGCACTCGCATGATGGTGAGTTTCTGAGCTCGATGTCGGTCGTGGCTTCTAACGTTGAATCCAGACGGTCTGCCAACTGGCGGCTGAGCTGGTTGATTCGAGCCAATCTCTCGTTCGTATCATT
>NW_008752230.1:39675-44591 GCF_000715545.1 Opisthorchis viverrini | reverse complement strand
GAGTAGTTAAGTTGGGAAAGTACCAACCAACAAGCCTTCATTGTGTCGGCCAGCTTGAGTAGTGAGCTGGCGTCGTTCGGTCTGTTGGGCGGCCCGGTTGTGACTGACGCAATATACTGTCTTGCGATCATCGAGCGGTTGCCGAACCTGCAAGCCAATATCCTCCAGGCTTCTGTGCAGCCGTGTTCCGGCTCAAGTATTGTAGAGCGATCGATTGCTTCTCGTGCTTCACCTTCACATGCATCGATCAAGAAGGCTAGACGATTTGCGGGATCCGTAACATATTGGGCGACTCCACCGGTGAAGCCCCTCAGAAACTTCCAGGGTTACCGTCGGACGTTGGTACCCTTCTCTGAGGCATACCCATGCAGAGGTTGAGCAGTTCCGAAAGATGTGGATACAATGTGGACGTCATCTGTGGAGTCCTTGGAGGCGTCATATGATAGTTGGGGGTGATGGCCCCCTCCTGGTCGACTGGATAAGATAGAGGTCTAACAGAGTCTTGGAGTCTTCTGTCTGTAGCGGTAGCAGAACAGTGAAGGTTAGCCATTTCGCGACGGGCTTTGACCATCTCCATTTCCAGCCATGCAGCTTTGTCTTTCAGAACTATAGGGAGCCCTCGCCTCGACGATGGGGGGAAGTAACCGAGTGGAGGAAGGTCGGCGGATTGTTCGTCAGACATGGCGAAACGTCGGTTGAGTTTGCGTCGTTGATTAGCTGTGCGATATTGATTAACTCTGCGAATGTTGATTAACTTTGTAAGATACGGACGGTTAGGGATCTCACAGGATGATTGCGACTATTAGATTTTACGCAATTCGTAGCCAGTAGTCCATAGGAGCAGACAGACGTGGGGCAACAGATGATATATTGAAGAATGACAGGAACTGGTTCTACAGAAAAACGGATTAGTAAGCATCATGAATTAAGAAAACGTGCAATCAACAATGCCGCAATCAGCAGGAGCGGGAAGTAGTCACTGTCACAGCACGGAGACTGTCTTTCGGTCGGCGTCGACGCAGCCGCTCGTGTCGCGCGACAGGTCAGATTGCGCGGTTTCGTCCGGTTAAAACAAAGCTCATCAAGAGTTATCTGGCGGGCGCGATGCATGGGTAATACAAGGTAATCAGCGCCACAGGCTTCAGGCTGGTGTGGTCGGTAGTGCGTTCGCCTGCCGTCCGGAGGATCCGGGTTTGATGCCCGGTCAGCTCACTTTTCCGTCGGAGTGGGCACTCAAAAAATAGGTGCAACCGAGGCGAACTTGCAGGCAATGACAGATGGGCAACAAATATTGACATCACTTACTGGGGGATAAGCAGACCTTAAGTAGGAACAAAGCGGGGGAAAACGAGCAGCAAGCAAACGAAACGGTGTCATAATAAACAGGTGTAAGTCCTGTTACTTATGAGTAGTCAGAAAACAAGGAAATTTACCCTTGTTCACCGTTGATTCACAGGGGTATCATCACTCAATATATCTCCATGGTTCGTGTAGGTTCGCAAACCGTCATTCCACTATAAGACTATGGCGGAACTAAAACCCAAAATCACCACCTATGCCTCGTGGCTTGACTGAGCTGGGTTTACTTCCAGGGTCATATAAAGCGTGATTGGGAATGACGAATTTGATACGTTAGTACTTCGGATAAATTGTAGCAGGAATCTCGGAATCATGGTGTACAGTGAAACTGTGGGGATTTACGGGTGCTGCTGTTGCAGCGGAGCTGCGTACAAAAACTCCTTGAGATAGTAGATGACAACAACCTGACCGGAATGCGAACTGTACAGAAAATTATTGGCTTTGTGAGAAGCGTAGCCTGGAAGCCCATCGAAATTATTGAATCTAAAAGAAGGGGTCGGTAGAGTAGAATGAACGCGTCCTGGAGGTTGCTGGGGCCCTCTGACTAATTTGTCTATAGTTGCGGTTAATCGAATGATTGGGCGGAAGGGTTGACGAGTAGGAGGAGAATAGTTGCGAGCGTGCTATAAAACTCGGCAAGGCAGTACTGTACCAGCCCTGGCCTGATATACTTTGGTTTTTTACAGCCCGTAATAGACGTTATATTTAATGGCACTGAGATGGAATGTGCAACGTTTTGAACAGCGGGATTTTTCAGGTTAACCAAGGAAATTCGCAGAGGCAGAACAAAACCAGTGTAAGATCGCAGGCTCTGTTCCAGTTGGATACCCCTATGAAAGGACAGGTGGAGTTGATAACAGCCAAGCGAGGTGTCCAAACCAGGTATTGCTTGAGGTCGAATCATCGTTACGGGGACATCTTGCTCAGTCATGACGATCGTCATAAGAATTACCCGACGATTTTAATTCGAAACCTTAAATTCACCTAGAGGGCCGCGGTTCCGTTGAAAGTTGTTTGAGCTTTCTCAAAATCTAAATCGGGCGTATGATTCACATTTCAGTGAGCGGTGAAACTCAGGGTAATATGTCCGCAAATGCCGTGGAAGAATCTATGTATTTGTGGGTTTAACCACATGTTTCTCCTTCAGTACACTTAAGAACGCTTTGAAGGACAATATGAACGGTAGAAGCCGTTTTCGCCCACTTAAGCCTAATAATAAGCGGTCGCTTTCTACTTACGTATCGTTGCCTATCGTCTTAACGGGCGTCCGACTAACCAGTGTCAAGGCCAAGAAATTCGCTATAGGTAGTACGTTTGGTTAATTTTTAAGCTTTACCTGGTGCCTGGCGAGATTGTATCTTCTCCCGTATAGTTACATCTTGACGGTACCATCCTCGCGCTTGGAGCACAACCACTCAATAGGTTTTCCCTTGACAGGCTCTGAATGCTCATATGCGACGAAGTAAGACAGCGCAGTGCCACAGTGAAGTCACCGGTGGTGCGGAGATAGGTCTCAGATGAATTTGGGACGGTGTTAACCCATCAAGTTACCCACAATTACCAAGCCGGCTACAGACCTCCATTGTTAAATTGGGCAGTTGTCACTTCCTTTTCACTCAAGTAGGTGACATGCCGTCGATCACTGCAAAACTCCACAACTGTGAACGTGTACTGGTTTTGGGAGTGGTGGTTATTTCGGCTACCTTAGTTTTGCCACCAGGTAATGAATGACCCCGTTTAAACGTTTCCCATATTGAATAAGTCCTGGTAACACGAATCTCCTCGTGTAAATGCTTTTGGAGCATCTCACTTTCACAATGTATGCACAACCTGTACATCTTCCTCTTGATGGATGGTAGGAGGGTCGTCCAACCGGTCATTTGAGCCTTCGTAAAAAGTGAGCGTTTTGTGCTTTAGCGTAATCTGTCCAGCTTGTCCAAGGGCATGATGGTTGGACAGTAGTGCCTCGAGGCGTTCATTGTGGGAAGATGAAAACACGAATGCAGACTGCCAAATTGCGTCTGGCTGCGACATAATTCTGCGTTATTTATGCACACACCGAGCTATCAGAAAGCAGACAGGTTTTCTAGACATCTTGCCATTTTTGCTGGTTATTTTCAACCACAATTGACACGTATGTCGCCACGTAACTCACTTTAGTTCCGTGGTCAAGTAAGCAAATATTCACCGAACAATAGTCAAGTAGATTTTACAATGATCTGAGGGTTCTGTAAAACCCGCCGCTGACCCTGTCCACTGCCAAATGGCTCCACAATATCGCCCTTCGAAGTTGGTTTTGATGGTTCCCAACCAATAGGGTGTTCTTTGCAAACGAACGATGTTTCCTGTTACCCCTATGGCTTGCCGACTAACCCTGATGATTGCTAGTGCCCGCGAAACTGTTTGCTATTTCGCGACTGGCGTCGTGATAACCAACCTTTTCTGCTTGGTGGAGAAGACATGCAGGTTTGTCCACCGGGCGAATGTGTACATATCATAGGAGCCACTTTCACTGTTTCCGGTCCGAACTGTAAACGCGCTCCTTCCTCATTCCGTCAAAAGGACGCGCTACAATATGGACACAGACCAGTCCATAGAACCCCAACCGAACGTGACCCGTAAGGCTGTTTTGTTTAAAACATTCTGGCCAACCTTGCGGCGGAGTGAGACAGGTGATTGGAACCCAAGTGCATGTGCACATGTTCCAGGTCTTGCTTCGAATAACCCCAACCGTGACCCGTAAGGCTGTTTTGTTTAAAACATTCTGGCCAACCTTGCGGCGGAGTGAGACAGGTGATTGGAACCCAAGTGCGTGCATACATGTTCCAGGTCTTGCTTCGAATCATGGGGCCAATTTAGGTCCAATCACTCGACTGTGCCGCTACCTTGATTTTGTAGCGCGGCTTGAGTTTCGCCATTATACCACGGGCTACATTGGTCAGCAGTACAAGGCTGCAAGGCTCAGCCACATTCATAAGGTTGGCTGATAGCAGCCGAACCAATCACAGCAAACAGTGAGTGGCCCCATTTGCTTCCGCCGGGTGAAAAGCATGCCCCATGTGAGTAACAGAACAAACAGGAGAAGCAACCACTGATCATCGTTGCCTCACAGGAGGGATGAACGTAGTGCGCACGCCATGTACATTTCCATTCTTATCTTTACGCCCATATGGTATTTGCAGTTTTGTTCGTCTCCTCGCGAACCACCTCTTCCAGCGGCTGTTTGCTGTTTGTTTGTTTGTACTGACTGATCTAATTTACTTACGTGACCCTTTGGCCGGATGGAATATCCAGAAGATTCAGTTATTTATTGACGCACAAGCCGCGATTATGACTTCTTTGTGGCTTGACACCTTACAGATCCTGTGGTATGCACAAGAGATGAAAACCTCGTGCAGTGGTCGGCCACGCTTTGCATATAGGACCAGCCTTTTGCCCTGCACCATAGCGTGCCTGTGTATCCATCATTTCTTCAGTGGCAATGATGCTTTACCCAACGCCCGTGTACCTTCTGGCAAAGTTGCCGCTATATGTGCTCGTTTGGGCTTGCCATGGTT
>NW_008752230.1:28395-39346 GCF_000715545.1 Opisthorchis viverrini | reverse complement strand
GGTAGTAAGTTTGGTTAATTTTTAAGCTTTACTTGGTGCCTGGCGAGATTGTACCTTCCCCCGTATAGTTACTTCTTGAGGGTAACATCCTCGTGCTTGGAGCACAACCAACAAATAGGTTTTCCCTTGACAGGCTCTGAATGCTCATATGCGACGAAGTAAGACAGCGCAGTGCCACAGTGAAGTCACCGGTGGTGCGGAGATAGGTCTCAGATGAATTTGGGACGGTGTTAACCCATCAAGTTACCCACAATTACCAAGCCGGCTACAGACCTCCATTGTTAAATTGGGCAGTTGTCACTTCCTTTTCACTCAAGTAGGTGACATGCCGTCGATCACTGCAAAACTCCACAACTGTGAACGTGTACTGGTTTTGGGAGTGGTGGTTATTTCGGCTACCTTAGTTTTGCCACCAGGTAATGAATGACCCCGTTTAAACGTTTCCCATATTGAATAAGTCCTGGTAACACGAATCTCCTCGTGTAAATGCTTTTGGAGCATCTCACTTTCACAATGTATGCACAACCTGTACATCTTCCTCTTGATGGATGGTAGGAGGGTCGTCCAACCGGTCATTTGAGCCTTCGTAAAAAGTGAGCGTTTTGTGCTTTAGCGTAATCTGTCCAGCTTGTCCAAGGGCATGATGGTTGGACAGTAGTGCCTCGAGGCGTTCATTGTGGGAAGATGAAAACACGAATGCAGACTGCCAAATTGCGTCTGGCTGCGACATAATTCTGCGTTATTTATGCACACACCGAGCTATCAGAAAGCAGACAGGTTTTCTAGACATCTTGCCATTTTTGCTGGTTATTTTCAACCACAATTGACACGTATGTCGCCACGTAACTCACTTTAGTTCCGTGGTCAAGTAAGCAAATATTCACCGAACAATAGTCAAGTAGATTTTACAATGATCTGAGGGTTCTGTAAAACCCGCCGCTGACCCTGTCCACTGCCAAATGGCTCCACAATATCGCCCTTCGAAGTTGGTTTTGATGGTTCCCAACCAATAGGGTGTTCTTTGCAAACGAACGATGTTTCCTGTTACCCCTATGGCTTGCCGACTAACCCTGATGATTGCTAGTGCCCGCGAAACTGTTTGCTATTTCGCGACTGGCGTCGTGATAACCAACCTTTTCTGCTTGGTGGAGAAGACATGCAGGTTTGTCCACCGGGCGAATGTGTACATATCATAGGAGCCACTTTCACTGTTTCCGGTCCGAACTGTAAACGCGCTCCTTCCTCATTCCGTCAAAAGGACGCGCTACAATATGGACACAGACCAGTCCATAGAACCCCAACCGAACGTGACCCGTAAGGCTGTTTTGTTTAAAACATTCTGGCCAACCTTGCGGCGGAGTGAGACAGGTGATTGGAACCCAAGTGCATGTGCACATGTTCCAGGTCTTGCTTCGAATCATGGGGCCAATTTAGGTCCAATCACTCGACTGTGCCGCTACCTTGATTTTGTAGCGCGGCTTGAGTTTCGCCATTATACCACGGGCTACATTGGTCAGCAGTACAAGGCTGCAAGGCTCAGCCACATTCATAAGGTTGGCTGATAGCAGCCGAACCAATCACAGCAAACAGTGAGTGGCCCCATTTGCTTCCGCCGGGTGAAAAGCATGCCCCATGTGAGTAACAGAACAAACAGGAGAAGCAACCACTGATCATCGTTGCCTCACAGGAGGGATGAACGTAGTGCGCACGCCATGTACATTTCCATTCTTATCTTTATGCCCATATGGTATTTGCAGTTTTGTTCGTCTCCTCGCGAACCACCTCTTCCAGCGGCTGTTTGCTGTTTGTTTGTTTGAAGTGACTGATCTAATTTACCTACGTGACCCTTTGGCCGGATGGAATATCCAGAAGATTCAGTTATTTATTGACGCACAAGCCGCGATTATGACTTCTTTGTGGCTTGACACCTTACAGATCCTGTGGTATGCACAAGAGATGAAAACCTCGTGCAGTGGTCGGGCACGCTTTGCATATAGGACCAGCCTTTTGCCCTGCACCATAGCGTGCCTGTGTATCCATCATTTCTTCAGTGGCAATGATGCTTTACCCAACGCCCGTGTACCTTCTGGCAAAGTTGCCGCTATATGTGCTCGTTTGGGCTTGCCATGGTTGTCGTTAATCGGAAACGTCAACAAATATGCGTGAAGGTAAACCGTCACTTCATTTCGTAAAAACGCGATAGGTGGTGTGAAGAAACTGCGACGCTCATGGCCTGCATCGGCGTGCAAAGATGTTGTCACCTTCGTCTTAGCAGTGGTTGACTCATTCTGAGCACAGTTAAGCAACCAAACACAACACACGCCTCACCCTTCTGCAGCATGGTGGGCAAATACAAATTAAATATAATTAGTTTACTTTATCATCAATACCAGCATTCACAGCTAGCATCAAATGACCTATTTCAACATCCACAACTTATTGCTTGGAGCTGACAGCAGTGGCTTAGTGACCAGCTACCAAAGCGTCTACCTTCACTTTCCCTCCAAAGTTGTGGCACTGTTCAGCTCACGCAGTAGCTCCAGTCAAGCTAGTCATTGTTCATCGTTTCGAAAGTTCTGTTTCCATTTTCCTGTCTTTCTGACACTGTAATTTCCCCATACTGATCAGGCCGAAGTTCATCCAATTCGGTAGTTATCGCAATGGATAACTCCCTTATTTGCCAAAATTTATGCAGCTACCCACATAACTGGCCTTACGCCTGCCTACCGAATGATGATCAGAGCGGAAGGCGAAACACGATGATCGCAACTAACACTGGCCTCCTATACTGTCATCCAACATTGGCTAGATTTTAACTGTGTTTATCCCCTTGACTAAACCAAATCCCGCTGCCCTAGGAGGCGCACGTTTTTCAACCACCCATACAATGGGGTCCGTCACGGGCCCGGTGAGAAACCGAAGTATATCGATGCAGCAATGTCACGGCACTGCTACACGCGGCCTGAAGACGCACCCGTAACTATTCTCTTCATAACATGGGCCGTCTCATCTCGTTCTCTCGAAACCCAAGATGCTGGTACAAACTTTCTACCTGACACCCAAGTGCTTATGAGACAGGTTTGTTTTAATCCGCGAGGCCCTTCCCTTGGATTTAACCGTCCTGGTGTTCCGTTGTACTTTCAGTTTATCCCTCCTACAAATCAGGTGAATTTCTTTACAGTTCCACTCCGATCTTGTGCGTTAGCAATACTACGCTCTCCAAAGGGTTATTTACATCTAACCCCATTCATATAGTGATACCGGTTAAACTATCCGGCTTCAGTGTACATTATCCTTGTAAAATGCAAAGTGCAACTTTTCCCTACTGCGAAACACTCCATCTTGTCGAGCCAGCTTACGTTTTCGAACACTCGGCCATCAGCTCAACCGTTCAAGGTTACCCAACATCAGCAAATATTTATGGGTTTTAGTTCGAATCGGTTATCTCGGTAGCTGAACTGCTCGTACTTCTCGAGCTGTTTGTTCCAGTTTACTACTTTACACATTTCACATGTTTTTACCGCATGCCAGATAGAACTCCTTGGTTTTGCTTCCTATTTGTGTTGTTGTCCGCAATCTTCAAATTCTAACAGTATAATCTTGTCTCGGTTTGTATGTTCCCTGTATTTCGCTGTTTCTAGTGACTAATCCGCTTAAATCGTGCTATTCTTGGCGAGAAGGATAACGCGCATGTAGGACGGACTGTTCCGTCCCCATTCATTACCAGACCTCCGAGACAATCGCCAGCTGCGCCTTTATTCTGGCTGCAGTTATTATCAAGCCTGAAAGCTTGCCACATGCCCGTTGGGGATGAAAACCCTTTATTTGCTATTGCATCATTTGATACATGCCTGGATGCTTAAAACCAGTACTAATGAAGCTTAATATATAGGTCGGGTACGATACCGAATACTTAACTGAGAATTTTTGCATAAATGGAGATCCACCCACGTAGATCCTTAAAGTATTCCGTAGTTAAAATCTGCTGCTCTAACGGAGAAGATTCCCCGCCAGGGGCCGACCTGCTCACTAAATTGCCGATACCGCGGTATTCATGTTGGCACGTTTGATGACGCGTGGGGTCCTTGAACTCCAGGTATAAAGTCTCGACCATAAAGTGACACCTCTCTTACGACTGTCCTACATTCATCTCTCCTAAGCTTCACCTTTGCTTGGTTAAACAACGCGTATGGTCGCTGAACTTCGACACATTGCTGTAGACACCAATAAAATCATACTCTGTCAATGCTGGTTTTATAATTTTTCAGCGCTGGCATGCAAGAGCGTTTACGTATTGCACAATGCTTTAAGCTATTTTTGAATAGTATTCCGGAAGCTAGGCAAGGTTTGCAAACAGCGCTGTTGTGCCGAGATCTCATGGACCACTAGCTAATTTATTACACTGGACGAGTAAGAGGTACAAAAAGGTCATTTATGTATCAATCTATCTTAAATTTGTATTAGAAACTGTGTAAAATTTATTTCTGACTGTGGTAGACCGGTGATAACATCAGAAATGGCGTATTTGGTGAACCTGATGGTTTGCCCATTCAACGAAACATGTATGAGCAACATATTACTGAAACGTGTAGTCGGGCTATACAAAGTTGCTTTTAAAAACACCATCGCTTAGGTAAGGCCGATTTCGATTCACTTTTAGCGATTGACTCTCCGGAATTTCTATTTATTGAATGCGACGATTTCTCAACTACTGCGTAGCAGGCTGTGAGCCAATGGCTCGGTAAAAAGAAAATTGCACTTTGCACTTTGAAGAAGGGCCGTTTTGACAAGCTCCGATCGCCGAAGGGGACGATAGCCCTTTGTGTGATCAACAGTTCATCAGATTGTTGGATTGGTTTCCATATATCCACATTGTGCACGCACTCTAATAGATGGGAACAAACTAATTCAATCAGGAGTTCGGCGTAAACAATGAACTGTTCAAACTAGATACTAATGCCTCAGGCATCATACTGAGCACACCAGAAAGAACAAACCGCATGAAACTTTACCAAAAAAGATCATTTCCTTACGTGGATTAGGCCCCTAGGGATGTTGCCTAGAAAAAAGGTTTTCTGTAAGTGCTATTTGAGCCCCTCGAAAGGTCTGGGCATGCGTCGCTGAACTCTCGATACAGTTTGAGCAACTACTGCGCATGATAGATTGATTATGTGGAAGAAAAACCCCATGAGGCGGTGATCCCTGTCACCGGGGATGGCTGGAATTTGAGACATTTAGGTCGCTACCAGAATCAGGCCAACTTCAACAGGGTAAGGTTGTTTCTGTAGGCCAGTGGTAGTTATCAAATATGATCAACGGAAATTATCAACGGCTTATCGGAGGAGTCAAAGAGGATAAGCTTCATGACACCCGGAGAGCCAAGGAGCATCACAACTGGCCTGATTTTTTGTAAGACTGCTGATTTTGCCTAATGACGGATGCATAAGGTAACAGCGCTCCCGGTGGTTGGAAAGGCAGCCTAGTTTGCAGCTGATCTAGAATATTGACGATGGTAGCATGGCTAAGACGCTGGTTACCCCCAGCGTATTCAGTTGAATTTTGCTGACTGCTTTTAAAACGATTAGTCTATTTTTGACTATCACTTGAGAGGTCTGGTTCAAATAAACCATTAAGATTGGAGCTCAGTATTCGCACAATGAAATTAAATTCTCGAAGGCTACGACGTGCACCACTGGACTAAAAAAGACAGACAAATGAGTTCAAAGTACGAGTCTAATATTTTGAGCCCTATTTAGGCGCCTTGAGGTATCAGCGATGCTAGGAAAGTATTCCACATACGTTTTTCACTAGAGGTATGATTGCCTCAGTGGACAATGAAATTTGGTGATCTGGAAGAAGATAAACGTAGATCAGGATGGATTCTGGCTTGAGCACATACGCAACAAAATGCAATATTTTGAGTAGAAAGTTTTGTTCCACTTGCAAATATTTTTCAGCTGAGAGCATTGTGTGGCTAATGAGCACCACCAGGACTGGCGATTAGGACCTAACAGAACAGGCTTTTGGGGTGGGCTGCCGGAAACTAGAGTGGTGAGGGTAAGTAAACTGAGTGATTGTTGCGGGTCTTTATTTTGAATTTATTCATAAAGAACTCCGGGTATTTGTTGCCTCTACAGGAGTATGTTGATGCGCCCAATGAATTCCTTGAGATCGTTATGGAAGTGCCGCGATGTCCTGCTTCGAATGTCCTGTTCGTCAAGACTGTACTCAAAGATAGATTTTCACGGTTTTCTACTAACTGATGGAGAAGGTTCATCGCAAGCCTTTGATTGAAAGCTCTCAGTGACAGCTTCTTGTCACGTAATTCTTCTCGCCGCACCTAGACGAGGTAGAATGTGAAGCGGGTTGAACCCCTAATGACCAATTCTGGACGTATTACCCCTTCTTCCACCAGGAAGAAGGGTGTATTTGGGGGTTGAAAATAAGGTACCCAACAAAACTCATTAGGAGAATCAATGTAAGACTCACTCATTCTGATTTGTGAAGAGCATATTGCATATGTGAACAGAAGATGTGGTTCCATAATAACCCTCCATTTAGCCTGGTTCGGTGACTTAAACCGTCTTGTACCTTTTCCTTCATGAATTTTGGGCTGGAAAGTGTCAGCGAATGTTCGAGTTTTGTGGCCTTACGGTAGGGTTATGAGCTTATGCGGATAAAAATCCCGTTGACAGCAAATTAGTAGGCCCATCACAATATCGCTGCAGCCAGTGTTCTGGGTAACTTAGCTAGCTTTAGAACTAGGAGCCAAAAGTGGTTGCCAAACGAGGTCAGCACCCGAGGGTTTTCGCTTGAGCGACGTACAAAAACTCAGGGAAAGTGTTCGTTCGAAAAGGTAGGTTTCATACTGAATGCACTACTTCGGGCACAACAACGAATCATTGAACGTACAAGCCTTATACGTACGGAGTCTACGGCGCCTCTAAACGTGTCAGACCGTCAAGCCGAAATCCGTAATCAACTACCACGCGAACAGAACGCAGTGAACAGAGTCATGATGTAAAAAGTAAAAGGCGAATCACTCAGTTGGAGAGTGAGCGAGATGCAAAATTCGGCAGTTTAGAGTGCTGTCATGTTGCCACAAATGATAACAGTTTCTACGAAAGCGATGATTGAGAGCGAAATGCTTCCCTGGGCGGAAACATGCAAGCTCCTTTAGGGTCCTTGATAGTGCGTCCTTTGACGAGATAGTTGGGTTTCTTCTGGTACCAAGGGACGAGTTGATGGGCTCGTGTTTGAGATCACAGCTAGCGGCGTATGGGTCCAGATCCGCTGGTAGATGCGTGCTGATCCCTATGTTTTGTCGTGGTCTTCCACGCCAAGGATGTCTGAGGGCAACTGGTCAATGTCTTACAGAGGCCAAGTAAGACTTCAAACGTGAAAAAGCTCTTCAGTGGGACACTGAACAGCTCAGTCTGAGAAAACATGTAGGTTTTGGCCTGGGGAGAAGCTAAATGCTAGGGTCTCGATTTGTCTTGGTTCCATTATTTTGTTTAACCAAATGGATTAGCAGTGATTGTTTGGATATGACCTCAGTTATCAGTCCATGAGGTTTTACATGGTTTAGTGCTGTTCTGACAGCCTGTTCTTCTGTGCGTGTCGGGCACACTTGCATATCAAGAGTACTATTGAAAGCCTGTTTTCTGTGCGTGTCGGGCACACTTGCATATCAAGAGTACTATTGAAAAACGTAAGGACAGCGGATTCTTCCTTACAGCATTTCCGAAGGGCAAGCAGAGGGTTTAGACCAAATTTATTGAGACCCTCAATAGGCGTACAGCCACATTCAAGGGTATGGCTGCCGGGCGTACCATGTTACATCACCTGATGGTTCTTCCTGCAGTTTATTCAAAGAGGTGACGGTATCGCCATTCTTGGTGCTTGTTGACGGCTACAGGCATTTCGATCCTAATTTTTCGACTTGCACATCAGAGACTTGACACTCAGGGCCAGCCTATTAACAGCTTGCTCTCAACTCTTCAGTGATTAGTCAGGGGTAGATTTATGAGACTAACTGCGTTTCTTCCCTTTCACAATCTTGTCCGTCTAACTCGTTCCCGAGGCTACGCACGTTCTCGTAAGCCAAGCGTGTCTGAATCCGTTGCCCTTCCACCTTGTCCAGGGTGCGTTGCTCTCTAGATTAGGATACGAAACCGGAGTCTATTTTAATCCACCACAGTGCATTCCCGAGGACTTTCCCCGCCGCCAGGTTTCCGGTTTTGGTAGTCTAGTATTCTTGCGCGTCAGGAACATAAATTAGGTGATGTCAAACCAGTGAGCACACAAATGATCATAAGCCACAAAATCAACCAGGCACCGACGAGCTCCTCGGACGCTTCAAATACCAGGTCATATGTTTGTTTCTGACTATGTGTTCCCGGTAAGTCGCCTCTGTACTACTTATGTCCCGCAGCATTGAGACCCCTCGAAAGAACGGTGAAAACAAAAGAGCCTCCTAATTTATTCAGAGGTGCCTCCTGTCCGGTATGGCTCTTGTTGGAGATTTGGAGCATCCCGCTCGTCACTGCATAAGGAGACATGGTCTTCTGTGGTGGGTGGAGGCCAAAATATGCTCGTATCTTTTTTGCTTGCTGCTTGCTGCACGGTTTTCGCCCCCTGGAAAGGAAAAATTCACAACTATCATGAACGTTGGTACATCCCTGGGATCAACAGCTTCCGTTTTACCGACTTCTCTGTGGCGGTAACTATGCTTTTCACCGATGTGCCGTTTGGTTTCCCTAAAACTGGCCCTCCGTTTTCCACTTTCCTGAAGATTCATCTATCCTACAGTTGCTAATCTTGAGATTTTCCCGTCTACTAGTCCTTGCATGCAGTTTTATATCCGCCTCCTGTTTTACGGCGTCTGCTATGACGGCAGAATAACTGATCTGAGCTTCGTATTTGTAGTTCAAAAATGGCAAACCGGTGTCCTAGTTTTAGTGACTGCTGAAAGTCGGTTTACGAGACAGCCATTTTTCAAAAATACAAGACACTCTCATCTTAATTGAAGGTGTTTTCTCTGCCTTATGCGTACCAGGCCCGGATGTGAATCCTATTCAAATTGCTGCACGTAATGGGTTGCCAACCTCAGAACAAAGCGTAAAACCTGTTCCGAAACGTCACCATACTTGCTATAAGTTAGCTGGAAAAAGGAGTATAAAACACGAATGCTTAGAATGAAGACGAGGGACAATAAGTAAATGATCTTGTTTTGACAGTCTATATTTTCCGCTTCACGCTTCGTTTTAACCAGTTCGACGTTCTGGTGTTTGCATTTTACCTCTCTTTTTACACCTCAGCCTGCCGAAAAGCGGTATTTCAGTCGCGCTTGACAGCATCTCATTAACTTCAAAAGCCACAGATCTCCCGCACTGATTAAATAACAATTGCGTGGATTATCACCAAACTAGTTGATAATTAGCTATCATGAAAGATGGTAAAAGAAAGTACAGTGTACCATTTACAATATTTCTCTCAACTACGGTCCGTGTCTCGTGGGTAGCGAACAAATAAACGTACAAGTCAATGTCAGTAGCCTGAAGCTCAAACTCTAAGTCAAAGACAAGCAATGTGAAACTGGTTCACGTGATGAGTAGACACCTGGAGGACCGAAGATCAAGGTAACAGTTCCATGTCCCAAGTTGACTAACATATTCAAGCTAATAAATTACACATTTTGGTAGTAAGCATTCGGGGTCCATGTCCACATCGTATCACAATTCCGTGCGTTCGTACACCTGGTTCCCACAAGTTAACTTCCACGGTTCGGCTTTTCAACTTACCAAGTTGTCACAACAGGATCAAGTTCATTTGCATCAGGAACCGGCAACGGTTCACGTGTTGAGTATGATAGATCAATAACCTAGTTCAAGGGTGGGTGATTTAAATGGAGCGAAGTACAACACCGGGTGCGTTGGTTCATATGGGTATGAATGCGAACGCACGCATGGGAATGTAAAGTGGCACAAACGCC
This sequence comes from Opisthorchis viverrini, assembly GCF_000715545.1. Classification (NCBI taxonomy): domain Eukaryota; kingdom Metazoa; phylum Platyhelminthes; class Trematoda; order Opisthorchiida; family Opisthorchiidae; genus Opisthorchis; species Opisthorchis viverrini. The sequence continues at coordinate 29,352 of NW_008752230.1, read as the reverse complement.
AAGCAGGGTGAACAGGAGGCAAAATTTAAGGGAGATTTTGTGGAGCAAGTAAAGCCAATCTTCGCTGGAAAGTCAAGAACTGAGGTGCAAATCTTTAATCTTTTTTGGAAATTACCAGAAGTGCGCATCCCGTGAAACTCGAAGAATTCCGGACTACCGGGTTTCCGCACTCTCGGTTTCCAGACTCACTGGAGTTTTGTGAGTTGCGCACTTTAGATGGTTTTCAGTGGGGCCGTGACAGAGTAGGCATTTCAGCATAAATCGACTTTACTTACATAAAAGAATCTCCTGTAAAGTCTTCAATTACCCCTCACACTAGCTAAATCAAAAAGGACACCATCAGTAGGTCGAGCAGGAGGAAACTTAACAAACTCAACGTGTACGCACTAGTGTTTGACGAATAATCCACAAGGTGTCCCGTCAAAAGGAGTCGGTGAGAACAATAACCACGCTACTGTGAAGAGAGCGAGAGGGATTACCAACTTCCAGTTCACTTGTGAGCGGTCACTACACCTACCACAGGCTGAATTTGCCTCAGCGTTTCCACAATTTATTTGAGTTTGTATTTGCAATCGTTCATGCCATCTTGTCATGCTGCTAGTGGTCAGCTGCTAATTGACAGCATCCACTGAAACCTCAATGAAATCAGAATACAACAGGATTTGGGATGGACTAAGTTTCTGCACCAAAATGTTTCCGGCCGCATGAAGAACGGTAAACCGTCCAAGGTCCTTTCTAGGGTCAGTGACAGTTGATGCTCTCGTGCCATTACCTCGGTAGCGGTTCAATTTTGCCGAATTTAGATACCTGATTTCGGATTGCAAACAGCTTCCGATGGATGATTTTGCAGGGCTTCCAGCTGCTGCGTTGTGAATAACACTCACATATTTCGAACGAAAATGATGAATATATCTTTAAAGCCGTTTGGAGATGAGGACCTGATAAGAGGAGGTAGCA